>NW_015387099.1:69125-117325 GCF_001527695.2 Protobothrops mucrosquamatus
CGCAACCACACTCTCAACAACCTTTGCCACAAAGCGAAGGTTGGAGACCGGGCGATAATTAGCCAATACATCTGGGTCCAGGGAAGGCTTCTTAAGGAGGGGCCTCACCACCGCTTCCTTCAAGGCTACAGGGAAGACACCCTCCCGTAAAGAAGTGTTTATAATTCCCTGGAGCCAGGCTCGTGTACCCTTCCGGGCAGCCAGTACCAGCCAGGAGGGGCACGGATCCAATAAACATGTGGTTGCATTCAGCCTCCCCAGGATCCTGTCCACGTCCTCGGGAGCCACAGAGTCAAACTCCTCCCATATAACAGTCTCAAGACCTGCTCCCGTCTCCTCCCCCGGGGCCACCCAGTCGGAGTCAAGGCCTTCTCAAATCCGAGCGACTTTGTCATACAGATATTGAGCAAAATCCTCAGCCCTCCCCTCCAGGGGATCCTCCCCCCCCTCAACTGAAGGAGGGAGCGGTCCGACTCCCTGCGGCGGGGGGGAGCGGTCCGGAAGTCCATCCTAAGGAGTGAATGGTCTGACCATGACAGGGGCTCTATAACTACCTCCCCCATTTCCAGATCATTCTGCCACTGGCCAGAGACAAAAATTAGATCCAGTGTGTGTCCCCCCGTGTGAGTGGGGGCATAAACTAATTGGGTCAAGTCCAAGGCCGTCATGGAAGCCAAGAACTCCCGAGCTGCCGCCAACGTTTTGCCCGCCGATGGCAGATTGAAATCCCCCATGACTATAAGTCTGGGGGTCTCAACTGCCACCCCGGCTATTACGTCAGCCAGCTCAGGCAGGGCCGTTGATACATAGCAGGGAGCCAGGTATATAATCAACAGGCCCACTTGTACCCCTTGCCCCCACTTCACAAGGAGGGACTCTCCACTGTCTATCTGAGGCACAGTGGTCTCCCTCGGGCATAGGCTCTCCCTTATAACGACCGCTACCCCACCGCCCCTACCCCGCGTCCTTGGCTGATGGAATACCTGGAAACCCGGTGGGCAAATATCAACGAGGGGCACTCCCCCTTCCGTGCCCAGCCAGGTCTCGGTGATACCTGCCAGGTCCGCACCCCCCTCTTGAATAAGATCTTGGATGAGGGGGGCCTTATTTACCACGGACCTGGCGTTGCATAACATCAGCCGGTGATCCCGGGCCCGAGGATCTGAGATCCCTGGAGGCCGAGTAGAGCCCTGAGNACTGATCACACCACCCTCCCTTGACCCCCCAACCTCCTCCCTCACCATTCTGATGCCGCGTCCCTCAGACAGGTCTGGCCTTGGCCTCAGAGAGGCATCCCCCCTGCCCCCCCTGGCCATCCCCGAACCCCCTAAAAATTTAACAAAACACCCCTCTAGGAAAACTCTCAATTTTTCTCTCTTTAGTTCCCTTTTTGCTATAAATATATACAAAAACATGGGAAAGTGCATTCAAAATCCCACATCCAATTCAACCATTTTGCAGGCTTCTTATTTTCTCAGACCCACTGACAGAACCAAGGAAGGCCAATAAGGTCAGGGCTAACCCTAGTGCTGGTTAACCTTAAGCCAGTTGTAGCAGCCAATAGTAAAAGATGGCATTGTATAACAACTTCAAAGAATGCTTACAAAATATTTTGAAAGATCACAGAATTGCAATACAGCAATAATACAGGAAGTCCTCAACTATTTGTTTAGTAACCATTTAAACTCAGTACGGCACTGAAAAAAGTGCCTTATGACTATTTTTCATACTTACGACTGTTGCATCATCATCCCCATGGTCACATGATCAAAATTTGGATGCTTGGCAACTGGCATGTATTTAGGTGGGTTGCAGTGTCACCTTTTGTGACCGTCTGACAAGCAAAGTCAATGGGGAAGTCAGGTTTGCTTAACAACCATGTTACTAACTTAACTGCAGTGATTCATTTAATAACTGTGGCAAGAAAAGTCATAAAATGGGGCAAAATTCACTTAACAACTGTCTTGCTTAGCAGTTGAAATTTTGGGCTCAGTTGTGGTCATAAGCTGAGGACTACCTGTATGCAAATACTCTCTAATACCCTTTTTTCCCTTTCAGGTCTAGTACAATCTGTTCTTCTCTAGAATGTTCTGTGTTTTATTACAATCTCAGCTCACTTAAGCTGCACCTATTCTTTTTTTTCCCAGTCACAACCTCTGTGCCCAGTTTGTTTTGTTTTGTTTTGGTGCCTTCAATTCCATGATGACTCCAAAATTTGGAAAAAATTTGGAAGTGGTTTACCAATGCTTTCTTCCTATGGCAGAAATGAAATCACTAGTCCAAAAATCATCCAGATGGTTTTTTTGTCAAAGATGGGACTGGAACACAGCTGAGTCTGTTGTCCATTAAAATACTCAGGTTTATTTCACAAGCACTAAATGCTAAGCCAAATTTCCACCATCATATAATTGTGGCTTTCATTTTTTTTCTCCCCACAGTAGCAGGACTTATCATTTCAATAATAACAATAACAATAACAATAATAATAATGTTGAAAGGGACCTTGGAGGTCATCTAGTCCAACCTCCTGCTCAGGCAGGAAACCCTATACCAGTGGTGGCGAACCTATGGCACGCGTGCCAGAAGCAGCACTCGGAACCCTCTCTGTGGGCACACGTGCCGTTGCCCCAGCCTTGCCTCCTCCTGTGACCCCCTTCCCACCAGCAGCACCCCGGGAGGAGAGTCACCCCTGAGCATGGCCTGCGCGGAGCAGCGCAGCCAAGGACATGGCAGCCAGGCAGCATAGACAAGACTCTGCCCTCACACCCCATCACGCACAGTTGATGCTGCGGGGTGCGGGCAGAGAGCATGGCCGCAATGGTGCTGCTGGGCTGCCTGGGCGGTCTGCAGGCCCTGTAGGTGGTGAGTGGCCCTGCGGGCAGGCGGGATGGGGGTGGAGCAGGGCGTGGAGCAGGGGCAGGGCCAGTTTTTGGGCACTCGGTCTCTAAAACGGTCCTATACCATTTCAGACAAATGGCTGTCCAGTCTTTTCTTAAAAACTTCCAGTGTTGGAGCATTCACCGCTTCTGGAGGCAGGTTGTTCCACTGGTTAATTGTTCTAACTGTCAGGAAGTTTCTCCTTAGTTCTAGGTTGCTTCTCTCCTTGATTAGTTTCCACCCGTTGCTTCTTGTCCTGCCTTCAGGTGCTTTGGAGAATAGCTTGATTCCCTCTTCTTTGTGGCAGCCCCTGAGATATTGGAACATTGCTATCATGTCACCCCTCGTCCTTCTCTTCATTAAACTAGACATACCCAATTCCAGCAGCCGTTCCTTATATGCTTTAGCCTCCAGTCCCCTAATCATCTTTGTTGCTCTTCTCTGTACTCTTTCTAGAGTCTCAACATCTTTTTTACATCATGGGGACTTCCCTGAGCTTTTTCATTTTAGACCACTGTTCAAGTTTATAAATCTTTATAAATCTTCCTTTTGACACCCCTCCTAGTTCTGTTATCTGCAAATCTGAAAATCATCTTTTTAACTCCTTTATCCTGGTCATTAATAAAAATGCTAAGCAGGACAAAGCCCTCTGCGCTTCCATTCAAACTATTTTCCATGTATAAGTAATCTCTGGATGTGAACATTCAACTAATGTTGAATCACTCGCCAATTTTCCCTTGAAATATCTTGTCAGAGTTTATAGTTAAAGACTGTAGCTTCAAATTAAAAAATAATACTGAAAAAACCCATTGAAGTAAGCACTAATATCTGCTTTGCCTTGTTCAATTTATTAAATGGGGTTGTTCAACACATAGGCCTACAGGATTCAGATATGACTCTTTTGTTAAAAATTGGTACTTTTCAATGCCACATGCCTAAAACAGGGTTATACAAAGAAATGCCATGTACATTTCAATGGAAATTATTTTCAGGAATCTAACTTACTGTATGAATATCGCTTTGAATAATTTGAATAATTCTCTATTACACAGCAGTGATGGATGGTCAAATACTGCCAAAAAAGAAATCTTCTACTTCCTGTTTAAAGTAAAGCAATTATTTAAATAAAGTTATAATAATTATATTTTCAGCAGGTGCTGCTCCATTTCCTCCCCACCCACTCACAATAAAGAAAATGAAATAAACTTTTCTATTACATTAATATAATGCAAGTTCCTTTTTACTGTCTACTTAGCTGGTTCAGCTTGTAATTCTGAGCATAATAATGCGAAAGATTAATTACAGCTCAAAATAGTAACAGCTAGAAATATTACAGCTTTGCAATAAAGTGGAACATTTATATAAGGATTTAAATGGAATTTAAAATTAATTTAGCCTAGCTCAGTGGGAACAAAAGTTTCTTTATCTTATTGATGTCATCCAATCAAAGCCTAGTTCTGTGATGGCGAACCTATGGCATGCGTGCCATAGGTGGCATGCAGAGCCCTCTCTGTGGGCACGCACGCTGTCGCCCCAGTCCAAGGCCTTAAGTCCCATCCTGAGCAACCTGCATCAAAATCCCCCCGAGCAAGTGGCTTTTTAAGCTGGGTTTTATAAAACCTTTTCGCTTTAGGCTTCCGCCGCCGTGTGCAAAAAAAAAAAGTTCAATCAATCAATCAATTTCAACTTCTCGCGGGGAAAAAAAAATCTCACAAAGTTGGAATTGATTGATTGAACTTTATTTTTAGTCCCACACAGCGGCGGAGGAAGTGATGCATCGGAGCTGGAAAGAAGGTGTCGTGTGGGGGTGGGGGAAGTGGCGGGAGCAGGGTACTCCATGCGAGGGATGGGGCGGGGTCTGTGCATGGGGTAGAGAAGCAACGTAGTGGCGCTGGCATGGTGGTAGACCAGTTGCTTCCCTCCCTCTGCCAGACACCTGCCAAAGTCGTGCAGGGTAAGGTTGCTGGGGCCACACCCTCCCAGATGCCCTCGCCTCCCACAAGCATTTTTTTTTACTAACCTGCCTTTCAGCTGCATTCTGTTTCTCCGTTCGTGAGACTCTTGCGAGAAGTTAGAAAATCTGATGGAACTTTTTTTTTTAACCGATAGTCTCAGAAACATGCGGCAAAGGCTGAGAAGCAAATGGAGAAATGGAATGCAGCTGAAAGGCAGGTTAGTAAAAGAATGCTTGGGGAAGGCAAGGGATCTGGGTGGGGGTGGGCCCGGCAACCTTAGCCTGCATGGTGGCGGGAACTCAGCATTCTGGGGACAGGATAATCCAAGGTTTTATAAAACTCGACTGCCCTGACCCAGCCACTCTGGGTTAAATAGAATAGAATAAGAGTTGGAAGGGACCTTTGAGATCTTCTAGTCCAGCCCACTTCTTAAGCAGAAAATCCTATACCATTTCAGACAAATGGTTATCCAATATTTTCTTAAAAACTTCCAGTGTTGGAACATTCACAACTTCTGGAGGCAGGTTGTTCCACTGATTAATTGTTCTAACTGTCAGGAAATTTCTCCTTAATTCTAGGTTGCTTCTCTCCTTGATTAGTTTCCACCTGTTGCTTCTTGTCCTGCCTTCAGGTGCTTTGGAGAATAGCTTGACTCCCTCTTCTTTGTGGCAGCCCCTGAGATATTGGAACACTGCTATCATGTCACCCCTCGTCCTTCTCTTCATTAAACTAGACAATGGAGAGGAGTTTCGAGAAGACACCATCACTTGTGGTATGTAGGATTTTTTCCAGTCCCAAATACAGTTAGTCCTCAATTTGTGACCACAATTGAACCCAAAACCTCTGTTGCTATGTAAGACATTTGTTAAGTGAGTTTTGCCCCATTTTATGACCTTTCTTGCCACAGTTGTTAAACGAATCACTGCAGTTGTTAAATGAATCACTGCAGTTGTTAAGTGAATCTGGTTTCCCCATTGCTAGTCAGAAGGTACAAAATATGATCACATGACCCCAGGACACTGCAACCATCATAAATATGGATTAGTTGCCAAGCATCTCAATTTTAATCATGTGACCATGGAGATGCTGCAGTGGTCTTAAGTGTGAAAAACAGTCATAAGTCACTTTTTTCAGTGCCATTGTAACTTTGAATGGTCACTAAATGAACTGTAATAAGTCGACGACTATCTGTATCCCAAAATGACTT
This sequence comes from Protobothrops mucrosquamatus, assembly GCF_001527695.2. Taxonomy (NCBI): domain Eukaryota; kingdom Metazoa; phylum Chordata; class Lepidosauria; order Squamata; family Viperidae; genus Protobothrops; species Protobothrops mucrosquamatus. Next base: position 75,165 of record NW_015387099.1, read on the forward strand.
TTCCTGAAGCAAAATGGAACATTTCAGTTTTGGAATGTTTCATTCCATCCCAATCAAACACTGTTTACAACTCAGTTACTAATATCCTATTATTATTTAGGGCTTGTGAGAGAGATAGAATGTGCAGGCATAAAGAGAAGCAATAAATAGGTAAATAAATTTTGCAGCCATCTATTTCTGAACCTGATCTATTAGCAAGTATGAGATGAAGCTCAATAGCCAAATTCAGTTCTAATAAATCAATTTAAATGCAATCTGTAGTAATGCCCTTCAAATCTCAATAGTTCTGCACAATGCCGATGCAACTAGTTTTCAAATTTTCCAACCTACCCTGGATTTAACAGGCCTGATAAAAAGCTTTTATTTTTCTTGATAAACAATGGGAAAACAAATGGAATCAATATGCAGTTGGGTGTCTGAACAGTGCAGGATATGTTGCTATGGCAATAAGATAAAAATCAATGTGAATGGCATGTATATGAGTGTGTAAGAGTAAAAGTTCCAGATAATGATCCTGATTTGCACAAATATGAACACAACTATAGTTTGCTTTGGATTCACAGAACTATTATACCAGTTCTTTGTCCTAAAATCATCCATTAACAGCTCCCATCTCTACTGCCAAAGAAAAACCAAGTATAAAATGAGCTTCTCTCCATCTGCTAAGCATTTTCAAGCTTATTAGAAATGGTTTAGGGAACAGATTCCAAATCAATTGCCTTCAGGATTAAAATATGCAAATATTCAATGTGTTCACACTCAGACCAATTAGCTTAAATCAGACCCTGGAGTCACAGAGGTCATTGCTTGTTTTTCTGAACTACTCAAATAGCAAGGCTTGAACTGGGCACCATGTCTTCTGCAAGCCAATTGTACAGAATATTTTTTTCTTTTTTGCTATTTTTAATGTTCTTCCAAACTGATGGTCCTATCAGAGTTCAAGAGCAAAGGTAACAATGCGTTTGTACCACCATAAGAGATGATTTATGAAAGGAGAAAGCATTCTGTGGACCAGATACATTTATCTCAAAAATGCCTAGGGGTGGGGGAAGGGAGAGAAGACAATAATGCAAATAGTGAGACTGTAATGTTGGGTAGCTCGAAGGTCGATACAGCACTTCAGCATGCTATTTGCAGCTGCATCCTAGGTGCCAAAAGCCCATTCTTTGGAATGGCTGAGACTATAATGTTCACACTGGTTTTTAGGATTGGATTGATTGGTTATGTGTTACCAAGTTGTTTTCAACTCCTAGAGACCACATTCTATTCCATGGTGATGTATCCCTAATCTGTTCTTTCAGGTATCTCAATGGTCCATCGTCATCATTGTAACTGAGTCCATCCACCTTGCTACTAGTCATCCTTTTCCTCTCTTTTTTTCTACCTTTCCCAGCATTAGAGCCTTTTCCAGAGAGCTGGGTCTTCACATGTTGCATCCAAAGTAGGATAATTTGAGCCTTGTCGTTCGTGTCTTGAATGAGAACTCTGAGTTGATTTGTTCAGTGATCTATCAGTTTGTTTTCTTGGCTGTCCAACATGTTCTCAGGAGTGTTCTCCAACACCAAAGTTCAAATTGTTATTACTACATGTCCTACCTGCTTCTTCAAAGTTGAACTTTCACTTCTACAGAGTGTCACAGACAATGCCTTGGCTTGCATGATTCTGATCTTTATAGATATAACTTTTCCAAAGCCTTCATGTCTGCTCCATTAAGTGCTGGTCTATGGCATGTTTCTTGACTACCTGTTCCTTTATTACTCATCTTAAAAGGCAGAAGCTACCGGTATGTATCACTTTGATATCTCCACAAATTCTAAGGCTGGTAATTTAAGACTTGCAATAAGTATCTTAATTCTTGCAGAGGATAAAGGAATACCTTGCACCTTTAAATATGCTGAATCTTTCCTAAGTACAGTTGCATTCATATAATAATAATAATAATAATAATAATAATAATAATAATAATAATAATAATAATAATAATAATAATAATAATAAAAAGTTGGAAGGGACCTTGGAGGTAATCTAGTCCAACCCTCTGCTCAGGCAGGAAACCCTATACCATTTCAGACAAATGGCTGTCCAGTCTCTTCTTAAAAACTTCCAGTGTTGGAGCATTCACTGCTTCTGGAGGCAGGTTGTTCCACTGGTTAATTGTTCTAACTGTCAGGAAGTTTCTCCTTAGTTCTAGGTTGCTTCTCTCTTTGGTTAGTTTCCACCTGTTGCTTCTTGTCCTGCCTTCAGGCGCCTTGGAAAATAGCTTGACTCCCTCTTCTTTGTGGCAGCCCCTGAGATATTGGAACACTGCTATCATGTCCCCCCTCGTCCTTCTCTTCATTAAACTAGGCATACCCAATTCCAGCAGCCTTTCCTTATATGCTTTAGCCTCCAGTCCCCTAATCATCTTTGTTGCTCTTGTCATAACAAGTATGTCATATTTTTGGTATCACCTCTGTTTGCAATTGGAAATACAAACTAAAAGCTATAGTTGCAGAATGCTGCTGTCCTGATCAGACTTTACAGGGATTTCTGAGCTTTTTATGCATTTGTTGTCACTGATGCTTCTCAGGCAGAAATGAAGAACCTCAAATCTCCAATTGAGCAGTCTGTAGATAGTAGACCTGTATTTTGCAGATACTGGAATTCCTACCAGTGAATGTTGGCAATTTGTTTATTGAAAAGTGACAAAGTAGTTTCCTACCACTTTGAATCAAAAAGATAAAGAGTGTTGCATAATTTCTAAAGGTTTGTCCACATTGATTCAGTGTCCTAATTATGGGATACCCCACCTACTGTTTGCCAAAAGGTTCCAGCAGGAAAGTAGTATTTTTCGTGTGATGTTTTCCATTCAAACATTCCACCTTGAATAGTAGAGGAGTTTTGAAGGATCTAATCTGCTGAACTTGAATCAGCCCATTGAAGAATGCCCTCAATATTGGGCTTCAGGACTTCAGGACCTGTGGCCATTTCTACTTTGGCTGCAGAAGAGAACAGAGCTTCACGCTGCAATTCTTATAGCAGAGATTAGAGAATATCTACCTTGATCCCATTGGTGAGCAGATCAGAATGGAATGCACAAGCAAGAGATGCAGTAAAGAAAGCCAGTTTAGCAATTCATGTGCCACTGTAATTAGCAAATGATGCCTAATTAACAGAATAACAGAGTTGGAAGGGACCTTGGAGGTCTTCTAGTCCAACCCCCTGCTCAGGCATGAAACCCTATACCATTTTAGACAAATGGTTGTCCAATCTCATCTTAAAATCCTCCAGTGTTAGAACAGCCACAACTTCTGGAGGCAAGTTTTTGATTGATTTATTGTTCTGTCAGGAAATTTCTCCCAAGTTCTAGGTTGCTTCTCTTCTTGATTAGTTTCCATCCAGTGCTTCTTGTCCTGCCTTCAGGTGCTTTGGAGAATAGCTTGACCCTAACCATAACCCTAACCTAATCCTCTTCTTTGTGGCAACCCCTGAGGTATCTAAATAATTAATGCCAACTAGTACAGGAATGTAATCCAGAAAGAAGCAGAGGAATCACAGCAGAAGCAATGAGTCAGCCAGGGTCCTGGGGTCAGATGTCCAGCTCTGAAACACAGACATCATCCAGTACTTGCCTCTTTCTCGCTACCTGTCAAGGAAGAAAGAAGCCCCGAAGCAAAAATAAAACAGGCTATGAAGTGTTGCTATCAATGAAACTCCATATTACCTGTTATATGGAAGTATTACCTAAGAATATTTGGCAGTTATGCCTGGGTGCATATTCCCAAAAGCACTAGAAGGAAGAGACAGAAAAAGGCCAGGAAACTTAGGTTTGTTGGATATGAGCCAGGTTCTAAAGGGTATAGATTCACAGATGGAACAAAGAAGGTTGTGATTTCAAGGTCTGCTAGTTTTGCAGAACAAAACAGTTGGGATAGGGTGCATGCTAACACCGAGGTGTTCATGCCAACACGTAGCGCTAGTTATCAGGAAGGAGAGACTACACAAAACCCAATGAAGGAAGAACAGAATAGCAGGTCAGAAATAGTAGGAATAGAAGAGGATAGACCTGAGGTAAAGGGAAAAGTAACAGAAACACAGGAACAGATGATACCGAGGAGGTCTGAATGTAGTAATAAAGGCATGAACCTGATTGGTTCTCAGCAAGTGAGGTTAGAGCGTATAGTGTAAGGTATGAACCCCGTACTTACTAAGAGATGTACGTATTGATGTGAAAGAAGCTGTGCCAATGTTTGAGGACAACGTTGCATGTATAAAGATGGCAACGGGAGAACGTATCGGAAGCAGAAGCAAACATATAGACATAAAATATTGTAACATCACGGAGGCTGTAAAGCAGCGTTTCTCAACCTGTGGGTCGCGACCCTTTTGGGGGTTGAACAACGCTTTCACAGGGGTCGCATAAGACTATCGGAAAGCACATATTTCCGATGGTCTTAGGGACCGAGACACTAGTGAGAATTTCTGCCCAAGGCTAGCTCCGCCAACCAGCTTGGGCAGACAGGAAAGCAGCCGCCTCAGCAGCATGGCAGGGCTGTGCTACCCATCGCAGAGCAGCTACTGCCGCATCGCCACGGCTATGAACATCCTGCTCGGTGTCTTTCAGGTCCTCTTGCCTGGCTTCCATCTGGGAGAAGTGCAGGGCCAAGGTAAAAAAAAAAAAANGGGGGGGGGGGGGGGGGGGGGGGGGGGGGGGGGGGGGGGGTCGACCAGAAGGGAACCAGGTCTGATAAGGGCAAAAGTTGAGTGAGGTTTTTCCCCCTCACCCCTCTCTCCACCTCTCTTTGTGTAGTGGCGTCTCTGGCTGCTGCCTTCCCAGTCGCCGAGAAAGGGGAAAAAAAGAGCCGTGAGTGAGTTCCCCTTTCTGCCTCATTGCTGAAAGCTTTTTTTTTTTAAATGACCGCTCGTTCAGAACTCCTCAGGGCTTGTTTGCACGAGTTTGTGGCAGATCAGTAAATAAAGGGGTGGGGGAGCCAAACCGTCAAAGGCGTTTGCACCCTGAAAGTGTGGACGCTGCTTTCATGATTTGCCACCACCGCCCCCTCTCTTCCCGCCCTGCTCTAGCAACGCGCTGCTGCTGCTGCTGCTGCTGCTGCTGCTGCTGCTGCTGCTGGCTAAGCTGAGCTGAGCTGAGCTGAGCTGGGGCGCCGAGCCGGTCCCCACGCCTCCTGGTTTCCTGGCTGCGCTCTGCCCCCGGCCGCCCTCCACGGCACGCCGGAGCCTCCCCCGTGCCGCCCGGCCCACCTCCCTTGCTGTCTGAGGGCATCTATGTGTGTCTCCAGACCTTACTGGACTACCATTCTCAGCAGCCCTAAAAAGCACTGTGGAAGAGTGGGGAATGCTGGGAGTTGCAGTTCATCACCATCTGGGAAAACATGACTCTCCAAAGATCAATCCTTCCTTCCTTCCTTCCTTCCATCCATCCATCCATCCATCTCCTTCCCTTCCCCTTCAATCTCTCCTTGCTTGCTTGCTTGCTTGCTTCCTTCCCCCCTCAATCTCCTTCCTTCTCCATCTCCTTCCTTTCCCCTTCAATCTTGCTTCCTTCCTTCCATCTCCATCCCTTCCACTTCAATCTCTTTCTCCTTCTTTCCTCCTTTTCCCCTTCAATCTCCTTCCTTCTTCATCTCCTTCCTTTCCCCTTCAATCTTCCTTCCTTCCTTCCCCTTCCCTCCCTCCCTCCCAACATTTTTGAGCAAGGAAGAGTAAGCTTTTCCAGCGAGCATTGCTATATTGTTTTTGTGATTAATCACTATGCTTTAATTATGTTCAATTTGTAACAATGAAAATACACCCTGCATATCAGATATTTACATTACTATTCATAACAGTAGCAAAATTAAAATTATGAAGTAGCAACGAAAATAATTTTATGGTTGGGGGTCACCACAACATGAGGAACTGTATTAAAGGGTCGCGGCATTAGGAAGGTTGAGAACCACTGCTGTAAAGGATAAACTGATAAAGTTACAGCATTGTTCCACTGACAACAATATAGCTGATAGGTTAACTAAGCCTTTAAATGCAGGCAAGCATCAAGAATGTGTAAAAGCATTTGGGTTAACAGCTGTTTAGCTTTAAATGGGAGGAGTGTCAAGGTAATGATTTAAAAGCTAACCAGCTGATATAATGTAAGATGTATGATATAATGTTGGGAATGACTCAGCAAAGTCTATGTCCCTTTAAGAGCCAGCTGGTCTGTGTCTCTTTAAGAGCCTTTGTATAAAAAGAAAGCTCCACAGATGTATTCTCTCTCTTCCATTTTCCTGCTGTAACTGCTGTATGTTGGAGACTGCTTTATTAACACATGTATGTATGTTGTTCCTGATGTATGATATTGTAGATAGTGTAAAATAAACCACCATTTAATATAGACCACTGTTTACTGTGTTTACTCCTGGGTTATCTCAGTGCAATAAGACTGTGTATGCTCTGACATGCCATGATGGTTCTGAGTGTGAAAGTCACTTTCTTCAGTGCCATTACAAGTTTGAACAGTCACTAAAATGAATGGTTATAACTTGAGGACTACTTGTACTTTCTTGTGCTGTTTCTTCCCAGCATTATTTTGGTTATAAATAATATGGATGTTTAAAGTGTTTAAGATTACAAATCTAAACACACACGCAAATACAGAATATATTTTTTCCTTTGCTTTGTTTTAACTTCTTTTTAAAAACTCAGAATTCAGTAAAATAAAATTAACAACATTGCCTTTTGTAGATTTGGCTTTCCCCTTTTTTCCTCTTTTGGTCACCCAAGATAAACATATTACCAAATGTGAATGGTTATATCTTTTTTTCCTAGTAACTCAAAATAGTATTATTTTTTATCAACATAAACAGACACAGCTTTCATAGGACAGTGATTATTATACTGAGATTTTCACTAGGCTGGAAATGATTTTTTAAAAAACCTAGGTAGAATTTACTTCTAATTTTCATGGAAGATTTCCATTTAGTCTCCTAGAGATCTTTTATCAAATTCTTTCTTTGTGGGCAAATTGTTGCAGTTCACAAGAGTATGAAACATTTTAAGTCACTGTTCCTTTCCCAAAGAAATCTTATAAATAAATTACATCCGGGATAATGGCAGCAAATTTGGATGATTAATATAATAGGCTGCTCCAATTTGTTATTTTAAAAAGGTGGCACAGAAAACAAATTATTCTTATTTGTCATTTTGAATCTGAGCCACTGCAGGGCCTATTTTTGTGTGAGATAGTTGGGAAAATGTCATTATTCTAAGTGTTTTTCATTCAGACTTGGGGTCTCTCTCTAGCTCTCCTCCTTCTCCCTTTACAGGAATGAGAGTTTGTGCAGCCAATTTAATTAGGTAAAGGTTAGCCAGCAAAAAATGTAATATTGTGCATAATGACTCTAACCTTTACAAGATGCCTACAAATGAAAAGACATGTTTACAAAAGTAACTTCCGGAGGGGAAAAAATATACATGGTAGCTAATATATGGAGAGATGCCATAAGCATCTCTATTCACAAGTGTTGGTATCGGTATGATTCCACTTTTTCTTTACCTTCCAAAAAGCAAGAGAAAGACAGAAGATGGGCATCCATGCTGAAAAGAAAATTTGATCTTTGAGTTAGCTTTCTAAGCATACAAGATGCACCACAAGCACACTCTGCTTGGTAGGTCTTGGTACACAGGATCCTTTAGGATCCTTCCTTGAATCTTAAAATGAATTGAGTGTAAATAAGAGAATGCTAAAGTCATTTCATACTGGTAAAGGAAAATATTTGTAGCTCAGGGTTGAAATGAGGGGTCCTTGGTGCTCTCTGAGCTTGGTTGTTTTCTTGCAGGCATTTCATTATCCAAAGTAGTTTTATTACCCTAGTTTGGGTAATGAAAAGTCTGCAAGAAAACAAGCAAACTCAGAGAACACTAAGCCCCCCCCCTCCCCATCATTTCAAAGCCAGGTAGGCAGAATTGTTGGTTTTCTTCCTCAAAAAGCTGTTGCGGGAAAGATCATTTGAGAGGGAAAAGACCAAATGGCTACTTTCTGCTTTCTGACAACCACAGAAGATCAGTTGCTTAGAAGGGAGAATGAGGAAGAGGAAAGTATTTTTATTCCCCATCAAGATCTCTGAAAATAAAACAACATACTGATGGGTGGACAATTTTCCCCATTATTCTTTCCCAGTTTTGAAACAGAACATCTCCTTTTGAAAAACAAGGTATGCAGAGGAAACTTTAGGAGTATTTAGAGGGCTAATTGGCTTGATGGTCCATAGTGTCCTCTTCGCAAGCACTGCGGCTTGTCTGACAGATATATAGCTCTGGGCATACCAAGCATCTGATTACTTGCTTTATGGCCTGTTGGAGCCTTGCAATGTTTAATGTAAATCTGCATTTAGAGACACTGGTGACGAAATAATATGGGGAGCCAGCAATTGTACTGGCCTAGCCTGTCTGAAAATTCACAGCATCCGAGATATCTCTTCCACGCCCTACAGTCAATCATAATAAGGCCTGTTTATGAAACTTTTTAACTGATGAATTTCTGACACACTGGATGCTAATGCCTCCAAAGGAGCCATTTATGGCCCATCGTATGATTACGGCAGATGTTCCAACCGGCACTGAAAATCCTTATGTGCTCTTTATTACTGAGGAATGGTAGATGCGTGCGCCAAGTTAGCTCTTCCAAAATGCCATTCATTCTCCTGCTATGAGACCGGCTGGCACGAAAGGCCCAAAGGGCACTTACTTGCTATGTATGAGTCGATCTCTGAAAAGCTTCATCGGAAAGTGGGAAAGAAATTTTTAACTATTAGAATAAAATTAGCTGACCAACATACCTAGCTATCCTTCTCCTTCTCCTTGAAACGGGTGTGATGGATCCAGCTCAGTCTTTTTTTTTTTTTTGCTCAAATATTTGAGCTTGTAGCTCACCGTTTTCCTCAGATCTTACTAATTTGCATGTAATAAAAACATAAAGACTCCCTCAAGTCAAGCTTGACTCCCAGTGGCTACGTAACACATTTATGACAATTTCTTGGCAACAGTAGGAAAGTCGTTTGTAACTGGGTTTTTTTTCCAGCTTCTCAGTCCAGCCTATAGCTTTAAGAGTTCCAGGTTATCTCCCATCTGAGTACAAACCAAGTCCTATTCTATTTGCTGTTCAAGGTCAGCCAACAGTAGCTAGGGGTTAACATCTGGGGTCATGTATAATCATTAGGATTTAATTTATTAATTATTTATGCACTAATAATTATCATGGATATTATCTTGCTATATGTTGCTAGTTGCAAGGCAGCTGATATGGCACTGTGACCCAGGGATGTTAACTACCTGGATCAGTGCAGTTTGGGTTGTTAATTTTTTTTAAGTTATCTGTTGTTATTGTGTGTTGCACTGAATAAAATGTACAATTTTTTACAGTGGTTGTAGAACAGAATAGGAGATGGGTGGGTAAGGAAGCTGCCAGGAAGAATGGAAGCAGGAGAAGGAAGAGTGGGAAGACCAGAGGTAGTCCAGTGAGAAGATCAACACAGCAGTGGGAGGATGCTGGTTGGACAAGTAGGAAGTTCTAAATGTCTGGATCAGTGGGAAGATGCTGAGCAAACCCCTTCACCATTCTATCAATGAATTTGCATACGTTAGCACAGAGGCCCCCAACGTTTGGGGCAACAGGGATCGGTTCCATGGAGAAAGGTTTTTTCCATGGACCAGAGGGGGCATGGTTTTGTGTGTTGCCTGCATCCTGCAGATGGGGCTTCACTTGTTTGCGGGGACCAGTTTCTGGCATGCTATGGACCGATGCCAGTCCACAGACTGGGGGTTAGGGACCCCTGCATTAGGAAATGTCATGATTCTTATATTTACCTCTAGGACTGGGGAAGAATGCTTCTAAATCTCTCTATTCTGGGGGACAGAAATATAAGAATTGTCAGAGGCCACCACACTGGCTTTGCCAGTGCTCCTTCCCTTCCGTCCTTCCTGGACTACTTTTCCACCAGTTGTTTAGGTCCCCAATATAGCAATAGTAGTCAGCTTTAGCCTTGATGCAACATCAATTTAACTTCTTCCTTCACTTTGACCATGATGTATAATACTGCTTTGATTGATGAATTCCCCTCTTTCTTTCCTCTCCTAACCATGGCAGTAAAGCAAATTGCATTTCCTTTTGTGGGCAATTTTTTGGAAGATTACCAACAAAATTATAATTTCTCCCTCCTAAATTAGGTGGGGTGGGAAGGGAAGGAGAGGAGAGGAGAGGGAGGGGAGAGGGGGAAAGGGAAAGGGAGGGGAGAGGGGAGGGGAAGGGAGAGGAGGGGAAGGAAGGAAAGGAAAGAGAAAAGAAAAGAGAAAAGAAAAGAGAAAGGAAAGGAAAGGAAAGGAAAGGAAAAGAAAAGGCAGCATTTCACTGCTTTACTACCTGAATCTTGAAAAAGGTCCAGCTCTTTCTGGTAGGCATCCAGAAGCTTGCTACCTAATAATTATTCAGGCAGACAGTGCGTACTGGGGGTGGTTGCAGTCCAGAGCACCAACAAACTAGCTGGAACACAGGCATTTGTATAAATAACACACAAATAGTACACAAGGTAAAATAAAGCACAGCAGGTAGACTAGACTGCTCCGATTGCACCAGGAGAAAAGGACTACACAACTTCTAATGTGGAACAAGGAAATGTGGGTGGAGATCACATTTCCAGTAGTCTAGGGCTGGACTAAGGACAACAATCTCCTTTCCAGACCTACCAAAATGGTAGGTGGCCCATCCTCATGCTGGAGCAAGCAGGAAGTAAAGCTCTCGCCCCATAGAAAGCCTGTTTTTATTTGGGAACAAAAATGATTGGGTGACTCTAGAAGTCACTGTAAGTTGCTAGTCAGAAAATGACCTAACTGTGCTTCCTGTCTGAAAAATACTAGTCACCTTCTTCTGAATACTGCTCTTATTACAGAAGAATATAGTCTCTTCAATTGTATAGATGTGAGAGAAAGGGATATCATACTGAAAGCCAGTCCAGACCAAAAATTGTCCACCAAGAGCATTGCTCTGTCTGCCTGGGTAGATTGCTAGCAAATTATCGGTCCATTGTGTTAATGAAGAGAAAAATGGACCTGTGATAGCTCATCCATCAAGTACCAGAAATTCAGCTTACAAAAGGAGTGCATCTATAGCAAAAAAACACATTTTTTTTAAAAGAAATGGATTCCAATAATATTAGATACTGAAAACAAGGTGTCCCCACTCTCCATGTCTTGGCAGTTTGTTTATTTGTTTATTTGTTTGTTTGTTTGTTTGTTCCCTGTGCATCTTGCCATAGGGTAACTCTGAGCAACTTACAGTCACATATACAGTTATTACATACTCCTTACTTAATAACAATAGTACTATTAGAGGGATCTGGGAGTCTTAGTGGATGACAAATTATGTATGAGCCAGCACTGTGCTGCATCTGCCAAAAAAGCCAACATAATCCTAGGCTGCATCAACAGAGGGATAGCATGAAGATCATGTGAAGTGTTAGTACAGCTTTATACTGTTCGATAAGACCACCCTTGGAATACTGTGTACAATTTTGGTCACCACAATACCAAAAAAAAAGGTGTTGAGAGTCTAGAAAGAGTGCAGAGAAGAACAACAAAGATGATTAGGAGACTGGAGGCTAAAGCATATGATGAACTATTGCAGAAACTGGAAAAGTTTAGTCTATTACAAAGAGACGGACTAGGGGTGACATTAGCAGTCTTCCAACATGGAAGGTACTGTCACAGTGAAGAGATGATTGACGTATTCTTCAAAGCACCTGAGGGCAGGACAGGAAGTAATGAATGGAAGCTTATCAAGGAGAGATCCAATCTACAACTAAGGAGAAATTTCCTGACAGTGAGAACAATTAATAGTGGAATGACTTACCTTCCGAAATTGTGGGTGCTCCAGCACGGGAGGTTTTTAAGAAGAGATTGGACAGCCATTTGTCTGGAATGATCCAGGGTCTCCTGCTTGCTTGAGGTTGAAGATCTCCAAGGTCCCTTCCAACTACGTTATTCTGATGTTCTGTTGTTATTCTGTTATTATTCTGTGGTTATTCAGTTATTCTGTTAACTCTCACCAGTGGGAATGATTTGAAACTTGTAAGAGCTGGCTCAAAAATGTTTCATTCACTTTTTTCATTGAACTGAGAAGGGAAGAAGAAAAGATTGACATGTAAGCAGTTTATGATTTTTAAAGGCTATTTTCCACCACACACTATATGGCTGCACAGCTTTGAACAGTGAGGTAATAATAATCATTTTTTTCATCAGCTACAGAGGTTCACATACCATTAAAAAAGCAATATAAAGCAGAATCGAGAAGGGAGAAGAAACGGGTCACTTTAACAAAATTGTAGTGCTATCTTCTGGCTTTTAGGCACGTATTCATTCTGCAAACACAAATGATATAAATCATGTGGTCTCTTAAAGTTTTCCAACCTTCCTGCAATTATGATGCTAAGTACTGTTGGGGGGTTTAGAACACAGCAGAAACTGTGCTATATTTAGGTCCACTGAATAACAATTGCACGGGAAGGAAAAAAATGCCGCAGGGTAGGTCTTTCCATATGCACTTACAGCCCATTAAATGTTTCACAGCCTCCTCAGTTGTTCCGCTCTCCATTTTTTAGGCTGCTTATTATTAAAGTACTATTATTCCACCAAACAGAGCATCTCTGATCTATTATATCTTATCTTGGTGGTACAGATTTTGTAAGGCCAAATAGCTGTCTGTCCATGAAGGAGGGAAGCCTTAGGGCTTCTTTGTGGCTGGCTTCATCTACCACGACCACTGGAATAGCTGGCCCCTGTATGATAGGACTTTTTTGGGGGGGAAATGAAATGATTGTGGGCTTTCCTCAGCCACAGAAATGGAAAAGCAGACAGGCAAGCAGTCTTTGACTTGAGAAGCAACTTGACAAAACTCCCAATATGTCTGAAATGCAGTATCTTTAATGAGTCATCGATGAGTTCTGCCTTTATGCACCCACATTGCTTTGAAGCAGTTTTTCCCAATTAAACTTGAAAGCACAGATAAAGAACCATCCTCCAAACTATTGTAGGCTCAGGAGGCAATTGCACAAATTCTCCGCTATAAGTCATACAGCTGCGACAAAAAAGTATTTTCATTGGTGCTTCCTGTTTTCAGCATTGCTATTTGACTTCTTTCCAGCCAGCTTTTCATTCCTCCATACATGTTCTACATCTCTCAATCTCTTGCTGTCCAAAAGAAAGCTGCCACATATGAGCTACAAAATGCCAAGCGAGCACTAGAGGTCAGTTTCTAGATCTCTGTATGACCATTTAATGTTGTAGCCCAGATCTGGATGTAGGCCTGAGAATAAAAAGTGGCCTTTTCACAATGTGCAGTAAACTGTTGCTAGTTAGAAAATGCCAATTAAATGGGCTCCTATGTTAACTGTCTTTGTTGTGTTGAAAGAAAACTCATCATGGTCCAGTCCAAGCTGGGAATAAACAAAATGGAGACTGCTTTAGAAAGAAGTTTGGAGTTTATTGAAGAGCAAAGCCAGACAGAAGCGTGGCTCTGGGAAAGATGACCACATGTTGCTGAATTTTCTGGCTGGGGGGAGGGAGAAGTTTCTGCCTTTTAAAGATCTTCTTCATTATTCCTTTGGAGAAATATATTCTGCCTTTTTAATATTTCCCTAAATATTTATTTCTCTAGATTCTTCCCACAGTTGCTTTAATTATACATTAGCTTTTTTTCATCCTGGCAAGGTTTCCTGTTTTCTATGTAATTAGTATATTCAATATATTGTCACTTAATCACTTAGGTGAGATGGGAGTATAGAAATTTAATAAATAAAATTAAAATAAATAAATTATTTTACATCATACAACCCGCCTTGCCTACCCTACAAGGTTCCATCCAAAAAAGGTGCCGGAACTCTGTTCTGGGCGTTCTATAAGAAAAAAAGCCCTGTATATATGTACAGTATAAATAAATAACATAATATAAAGACAGAGTTATCAATCATATGCTACTTCCCTTCATAGGTACTTTTATCTATATATCTATATACTACTAAAACTCTCATTGTCATTACCTTTAACTGGGCAAAACAATACATCATAAGGGAAAAAAAATAACCATGTTTTCTCAAATGGTGTGACTTACAGAATGTGTCCAGAATCTGGGACCCTTGACTCCCAAGGGAATAAAATTTGAGAGTCTGCTTCAGTGCTACAGGCTGATACTAAGTTGCTGCTGAGGTCATGTGATGTTATTTTTCAACATTCTGTGACAGTTTGCAAGCCAGTCTTGCAATCACTCGATCCCTTCCCCTCCCAGCAGCAGCCACTTATCTGCCTGCTGGGAAGGGAAGGGAAGATTTCCAATGCACCCTGCTAAATTCCCACAAAGAAACTCAATAAGGAAGCTGCCAGGAAATCGGAAGTCACTCCTGCTTCCACTGTTTTTTGCCCACTTTTGATCATTCTGTTTCTCTGTGTAGGTGAGGAAATATCTCTGAAATGATGAACCAACAGGGCACTGGTATGCTACTAAAACTCTCATGTCTATAACCTTTGACAGGGTGACTCAGTTCATCATAAGGCCAAACTTTTTCAACCAAGATATGTGGTAACAAATGGGCTAACTTATACAATGACAGGACCCATTAATCCTGTGGGAATGAAGTTTTGGAAAGTTCCTGCCATGTCAATACTGCCACCACATGATTCTCACCTACAATATTCCCTGACACCTTCCCAGAAGTCAAAGGGGAAGCCTGGAAAGCTTGCAGGAACAAAGTCAATGGGGATCACATGATCATAGCTGGCAGCAACCCCCCATGCCCCCAGGCAATACCAGAAGCTGTGTGCCACCTCCATTCGCCTCCGCAACCCCCCCCCCCAGTTCCCCAGCCCCTACCATTAACCATTGCCAATTGCATGCTGCCCCTGCAGCACCATTGCTTCTGCCTGCCACCCGATTGGCTGAGGGCTATTTATCCCATGCAGCCAAAGGCCCAGGTCAAATGGTGTCTGGGAGAATGGGCAGGGATGATGGGTGAGAGGCCCATTGGCTGTGGAGAATGGCTGGGGGAGGGCCAGTGGAGGAGGAAAGCTGGCTGTAAATGGGCTGACATGGTGGCAGGGGGCAAATGAAGTGTGGCCAAGGGTCTGTGCCTAAACGTCCCATTCCACTCCCTGTGTATATATTTTCCCCAAGTTTACATTTCTTAGTGTGCATTTTTAATAGGAAATGTGTTGTTCCTGCTGGTCGTGCTGAGCTGGGGTCTATTTTGGCAAATTGTGCCATTCTCAGCCTCCCCCCCACCCCCCAAAAATTGCCACCACGATTGCTAATTAATTACAATCCAATAAACAATCTAATAAAGCAAACTTGCAAAAGAGGAAAATTTGGAAGGTAAGTGGGATGGGTTTAAGGAAAATGGTTTGCATGAGTTTTGCAGAAAATTATGGCTTTTTGCTATATACTTGTTTTTAGTAGGTCCTCTGGTCCACGTACTGTATATGAAATATGTAAAAGAAAAGAGAGTTAATGAGCTACTGGGAGATCATAAAAGCTCATTCTCTAATATACGTATTGATTTGTGAGCAGTTCACAATCAATATGGTCACCCCCATTGGAATTCTAAAACTGGCAAAAACTGTTCAAATCTGGAAGATACTTTACACAAAATGTAATACACAAAGAAGCTTAGCTCCTCCTAACCTCAAAGCAGCTCCCAGCACTTTGCAATAATAGAAACCTTCAGCACAACAGAAAGACTATAAAATTGTTCAGCACTGTTCAGAAACATAGAAAGCCCCACTAGTACTGAACATATATACCAATAATTATTGTTCATAAGCATCTAAAGAGGTTAAACAATGGCATTGCCAGAGGGGATAATTTTCAAATGTATTTATTTATTATTTTACATGGCTTCAACTAAGAAGAAGACATGATGCCTGGAAATGTAGAATCAGTGTAGTCGGATGTAATGGTGTTTTGGAGTGCTCTTGGGAGACAAAAGGAAGAAGAACAATCATGGTCAGGAGGCAGCTTAACCCAGAAAAAGAATGTGGGCAAATAATTTAGAAAGGACCCTCCCTAGTTTCTTAGGCTATAAAGCGGGGGGGGGGAGTATACTTTCAGACTTGCAGAATTCTGTTATTATAACCCTACAATAAAGGAGAAGAAATCTTTCTGTTGTGCTTCCAGTGTGGATTACTTCACTAGGCTAACATCAGAAATGCCTCCTCCCTCCACTTGGAACCTTTAAATCAGGGGTGTTAAACTGCTGGCCCCCAGGCCGGATGTGTCATGCCGAAACCGCGCCCACCCCATTGCCGGCAATGGGAAAAAAGTCGCAATACATCGCAACACGTCACGTGACGTTGTGAGTTTGACACCTCTGCTCTAAATGATTTGGTTTGGGCCCTATCTAAAGCAAAGTATCCAGTAAAGCAGTATCCATAATCTAATGAATGAGCACATGTAATACACAGAATTTCTCCAGTTTGTAAATCATTGCTAGGTGTAGGATAAGGTGACAGAAGAGAAAGTTTGCAGTTTCCAATAGACTAATTTTTAGGCATCCTACTGAATTAATTCTATGGCTAAATCTACCGAGAACAATCTCATGCCAGAGGAGAAAAACCTGATCCAAACTGAGTAATAAAACAGTGGAGTTATAACTGATAAAAGAGTCCTTGTATTTGGCTCAGATTCTCTTCAATTGGCATTCACAAGTTGTCCCTGAATTGATCACAGATGCTCAGGCTTGTTTATTGCTCTGAATTTCTGATGCAGCTATGATACCTTCCAAGGAATCAGGAGTCCCTGAACATTCATTTGGCAATATATTGGTTCTTAATATCTCACTCATTCTATCCATAAGGAGGGTATGTAACTCAGTGACAGAGCACATCATTGCATGAGTAAGTTTAATTCTCAGTCTCTCAAGATACAAAAGGTAAATGAAATCTTGAGCAGTGCTATTGTCCAAGATGGACTAATAGCCTGACTCAATATTGTGCATCTTTTTATTTTCCTATTAGGTTGATGTAGGACATGAAATTCCTTCTGGCACTGCTGGGCCCAACAATATCTCCTTGGTTTTCCTCCCAGTGTTCTCCATGCTTTTATTTATTAGGGCCATGATGCTGTGGATATGATCTCCAAAAGATGTTTTAGATCATGAACATAGCTGATAGTTGCTAAGTTGTGTCCTGGCATGCTCCATTTTGAAGATCCAAAATACTGCTCAGTTCTATTATGAATAGAATAGAATAGAATAGAATAGAATAGAATAGAATAGAATAGCAGAGTGGAAGGGACCTTGGAGGTCTTCTAGTCCAACCCTCTGCTTAGGCAGGAAACCCTATACTAGACATGTCAAACTTGCGACGTTGTATCGGGACTGTTTTGCCATTGCTGGTAATGGGGTGGGTGCGGCTTCCACGTGACGCATCGGGCCCGTGGGCCGGCAGTTTGACACCCCTGCCCTATACCATTTCAGACAAATGGTTGTACAATCTCTTCTTAAAAAACGTCCAGTGTTGGAGCATTCACAACTTCTGGAGGCAAGTTGTTCCACTGATTAATTATTCTAACTGTCAGGAAATTGTATACTTGCTTGTTTTAGATTCTTTTCATTGAAGAACTAATCAAAACAAGCCTGCTGCAAAACAAAATATTATTCTTTAAGGTCACTTTTATTTATCAGAATGTTCTTGGTTTCCCTACGCATTCTTAGGAAAATTAAAATGTTTTGTGGAGGGTGAGCAAAGTTTTAATTGCGAGTGGATATTTTAATGTCTGATCAACCCAAATCTGAGGATTCACAGCTAATGTGTAAAAGAAGATGGAAGCATTTTTTGCCCTCAGCCATTCCAATGCAGAATGCACAATGCAGGAATGAAATCCAGTTAACATTGTACCTCTGTTTTAAAAATGTATGAGCTGACTACGAGGGTTGGCACAGTCCAGATGTAGATGTAGATGTAGATGATGTATATGTATATGTATATGTATATGGCTAGAAATAGAGCTAAAAATGCGACTCTTGGGTATGTCCATACTATGTCGAAATAAACACGATCACCAAGAGGAGATAAAATATTTAAAAGCAATTAAAAAGTTTAAAAACAGTTTAAAAGCAATAAAACATTGTTAAAATTATAGGCAACCAAGCTTTCGTCGGGCCCTCCCGACATCATCAGGGTTGCTACGGAGGTTTTTGGGAGGGTTTATATGCATATAAACCCTCCCAAAAACCGCCGTAGCAACCCTGATGATGTCGGGAGGGCCCGACGAAAGCTTGGTTGCCTATAATTTTAACAATGTTTTATTGCTTTTAAACTGTTTTTAAACTTTTTAATTGCTTTTAAATATTTTATCTCCTCTTGGTGATCGTGTTTATTTCGACATAGTATATGTATATGTATATGTATATGTATATGTATATGTATATGTATATGTATATGTATATGTATATGTATATGTATATGTATATGTATATGTATATGTATATGTATATGTATATGTATATGTATATGTATATGTATATAATCCTTCAACTTTCCTCCCCTCTGCAAACACCAGATATACAACCTTTGCTGGGAATGTCAGAACAGTAACAGTTCATCAAGAAGAAGCATCTCCCATCATTTCACAGCATTGCGATCAATATCGTTATTGACTAGACATAGCAAATATACATTCTTGTTTAGTTTTGTCTCAAGTTTATAAACCAAAAGGCAGTGATAAATGTTCCCCTGGCACACAAAAATCAGAAGCGGCAAGTTTTTCTCATTTGACTGCCCTTCTTGTACATCATCAGAATTTTCATTGGCAGTAATATCGAAAGTTGCTTATTATAGCTTGCAGAAAACTCCTTCCATGTCCCAAGATAGTTGTATCGTGACCTCCATTTGCTTTGCTTTCTGTATTTTATTTTTATTTTTTTTAATGGACCAATTGTGCAGGCACATTTATTTTTAAGCATTGGGGGCACTGGAATGGATGCTGACATAACAGCATTACATGACCATTTGCCTTCCAAATGGATATATAACTCCATTTGTCACATAGAAGAGAGTTATGTATAGCACTGAACATTCAGTTAGATGTATAAAACACCTTTTTTTCAGAGGTTGAGTACTGTATTCTTTAAAAAGCAAAAGCAAACAGAATAGATGTGGTTAAAGCACTATTCTGCAAAGAATACAAAGATGCTTACACATCAGACATTTCTATTATATTCAGCCAGATCTCAATTTAAGTACTGTATGTAGCCCACAAATCTAGATAACTTGGAAGAGATTCAAGGAAAGACAATAAAGATGAGGAGGAGACAAAGAAGCAGGTTAGGACAAAACTTCAAAGGGGTGCTTCAACTGGACAAAGCTTTAGTCAAATCACACCACCAGATTGTGAATCTAGGTAAGGAATTCAAAATTTATTTTAGTTTATTCAAAATTTATTTTAGTTTATTTGTGTGTGTGTGTGTGTGTGTGTGTGTGTGTCCCACTTATATATATTGCACCTTCAACAACAACCTTTTGAGGTGAGTTAGGCTGAAAGAGAGTGTCTAGCCCAAGCTTACCCAACCAGCTTTCATGGCTAAGATGGGGTTTGACCTCACGGTCTCTTGCTTTTTAGCCTGGTGCCTAATCTGCATCAGATAGTCAAGAGAATCAGGGAACTTCAAAGTGCTTCACAGATTTCCCTGCTGTTTTTAGGGTTGTTATAGACCAGGGGTAGTCAACCTTGGCTCTTTTATGACTCGTGGACTTCAACTCCCAGAATTCCTGAGCCAGCTATGCTGGCTCAGGAATTCTGGGAGTTGAAGTCCACGAGTCATAAAAGAGCCAAGGTTGACTACCCCTGTTATAGACAATATAAAAGTATCACCTTATTATATGTCCTACCAGGGTTGTTAAGGGAAGCCAACCTCAGCTCTCCCTTTGTTGAATGTGGCAACCATAAGCCTTAACTTTGTTCTCTCTTGTTTTAATGACCTGTGGTACTTATCTGCTCATCCTGCTAATACAGGACTCAAAAATGAACTCAGAGTTGACTAATCTAGTTTGTACCCTTAGGTCAAATCATACTTTTACATTTTTCTGTCATGAGCTAGATTTTAGTCCTCAACAATGAATGAGTGGGGCCCAGGTTAACATAGACAGGCATTGGCCCAAACCTTTATTTTTTCTGCCAGCCTTATTTTTTCATGTGGATTGCTTATCTTTATGGCCTTTTATTTCTCTGGATCATCTTGCATCTGATATCTAATTAATGCAGAGTATTCTCAGCAATCCAGAAGCTTGGCATGCCAGAGTCTGCCAGTGATGTGGAAAAAAGGAGCAAGCTTGTGCTAATGAGCTATGCCAGTGATGGCGAACCTTTTAGAAACCGAGTGCCCAAACTGTAACCCAAAACCCACTTATGCATCGTTGGGTGCCGGGTGGGTGTGGCCCATTGGGTGCACATGGCTGCGGTGGTAACAGCAGACTGGGTGGGACTAAAAAGTTCAATCAATCAATTCCAACTTTGTGAGATCTTTTTTTTCCCCGCGAGAAGTTGAAATTGACTGATTGACTGAACCTTTTTTTTTTTTGCACACAGCGGCGGAGGCCTAAAGCGAAAAGGTTTTATAAAACCCAGCTGAAGGCCAAGGATTGGGGCGACAGCATGTGTGCCCACATAGAGGGCTCTGAGTGCCGCCTCTGGCACCCGTGCCATAGGTTCGCCACCACTGAGCTATGCTAACATCCCATGAAAGTATTGATCGAAGGTAGCAATAACACACCTTCTCAAAAGGGCAAATCAGTGACTATTTTTATGCCATCAAATAGTTTAGGGGGAAAGAGGAGTAAAACACGGTATATTATCCACATAGAAGACTGTTTACTTGGTCCCAATTGAGGCACTTCCTGTTAAGACAATATCAGGTAGATATATAAACTTCTTATATGAAAGCCAAACATGTTTTTGTTCAGATTCAGAGGTAGAATCTAGCTATTAAAGGTAGGAAATGACTAGGTGGAGCCTGAGGGAGGGGTCAAATGCCTCATCGGTTTGAAGATATCTAAGTCCAGCCCCCCCCCCCCCATGAATTCCATTGTCCCTTATATAGCATTAATTTGACTTGACTGTTAGTAGATCAGATTCTTGCGTATAGGTAGCATGAAATAAACTTTTAGTGCTTTGAACTCGACTCCTGTTCCTGATTTCTTGCACCTGACATTAAAATGCCCATTGTATACCCAATGGCCATCAAGTTTAATACTTCCAATTGTTAATAACTGTATTTGCCAATGTTTATTTCTGGTATTCCTGGGTTAATCTAACATCTTCATAACTTTATTACAGTGGTTCCCCTATTAGGTATCAAGTAACTGTGTTCTGATAAGCCTTTCTCAGAGTTTAGTGGAGAAAATAGGAGAAAGTAGGGAAAAAGGTGTCCATCCCTCTTTGTAGTTGTTTAAAACAATGATGTCTCTTCTGGATTTCAAAAAGTTAATTCAACAGGAGCCTGTTCATATGTGTTTCTGAATATCAACAGAATATTGGGGGGAAAATTCCAAAAAACTAAGCCATCAGAGTTTTTTTTTTTCCATTGTAAAATGTAAAATATTCATATAGTTTTCTTAAAAGCAAAGTGTGGATTTAACCCACTCATCAGGCTATGCAAACAGATTTCTGTTATATTTGAAATGAAAAGTAGATTTAATAGGAAATAAATGAGACTAGAAAAACATCATGTCTATCAAAACCCCTTCTTGAAGTAGCACACAAAGACAAGAGACAGAAACCCTTCCATCTTTTAAACACAGACTCATTTAGCTAACAATAGGCTAGGTAAGAAACAGGCATGAGGACAGTGGATAAATAGTGTACATTGATCATTTGCTCCAATGCAGGGTGTTCATACTGTGATCCATGGGATTCAATACTGTAAAAGATTAAGGGAAGACAACAACAGGAAAAAGTTTACTTCAAAACACAATCAGTTTTCTACTCTTAGACTTTGGTATCTTGATTTGGGGATTTTATCATTTTTAAATAGCAGTTTTGTAGCCATGAAGAAGTTTGAAAACCCCTGACTGGCAATTAAAATAGGTTCTTAGCAAAAAATACTATGCAGTTTCCAACATTTTGGACTAAGCAGCTGACCACTATTATAGCAACATGTGTTCAGCTGAAGGAGTTATAGAGAAAAGTTACTTATGCTTCAAAGATATTTTTCCCTTTGCTTTCAAAATCCTACTCTTTATACTAACAATTCTGGATATAATTTGGGTTGAGGCCATACAAGTCAATCAATGCCAAGTTGGGTAGATTTACAAAATTGTGAGAAGAAATGTACCTTAATAGTCCCACCAGTGTGATGTAAATGTTTTCCTAAGGTATTTTAAAGTCTTTCTTTTTCTGCAAATATTGGAAAGCAGAGCACAACTAAGAAATAAGGTCCAATCAGGCCCATGAAGCAGCTTTGAGAAGGTCCATCATCAAAGCAAAGCATTCCTTTGAAGTTTTCAGAGCCATATTCCAGAGAACTGACCCACATTAACCCCCATGGGGTGGATAAGAATTTTTTCCCCCTAATGATCGGGGTCTTTGTAATCTTCTAGGAGCCTTGATGGCAAAATTATAATTTAGGTCCTGCTCTTCTCCTTCCTGCATCATTTTAGCTTCTGGGAGGCTGAGAAGACCTAGCTGTTCTTCAAAGCATTGGGCAAAGAGGGAAACTGAGCTATGAGGTTGTTGGTCTGGCACTTGGGGAAGGGGTGGGGGGTTTATTTTTATGCATGATTTTATTGTTTTTATATACTTGTTGTGAGCTGCCTTGAATCATTATATGAGCTAGGTGACCATGTAGGATTTGTAATTTAATAAATAAAAAAACAAGCTCATGGCCTTATTTTTTTTTCATCCACAGTTTCCTTGAGTATGGAAATTAATGATTCAGGAAATATGGATATGATATTAAACCCAAAACAATGAAATAATAATTAACATTATTTTAACTGATTAATTAACCTTGAAGCCCAAATATTGCTACTTATCATTACAAAGACTAATGCATTCTTTGAAGAGAATCCCCTTTACTGTACAGAAAATGGAGTCATTACCTTCTCCCAAAGGCCTTGGCTATAATCACATATTACGAAGTATAACTCTTAGCAAATAACATGAGAAATCAGGTTATATTTATTGCAGTTTCCCTCAACTTTGATGCTATCCAATTAAGTAGAGATTGATCTCCAAAATTCTTGTAATGACGATGCTTATTTGAGAATTCTGTCAGTTAACCCTTCTGAACAATACCAAGGTTGGCAAAGGCTGTTTTATCATATGCACCATTTTGATTGTTTGCTTTGATTATCTAGCATCATTTGCCTAGAACAGATACTTCTGCCCACAATGTGCCTTTTGGATGTGATACATTTAGAAGTTTGGATTCACAGATGCAGGATGGATCATGGACAGCTGTTCAATTGTACATTCCTTATCTCTCTGTTCTTGTTATTATTTTCAGAACTGCATCATCTCTCCCTACAGGATATAAATTATTCTTAGAGGAGCCTTAATCTTACCCCTAGAAGAAGCATAGAATTTGCACCCTGTTTGAATTTGTTATTTACTTTGCAGCAAATCTGTGAATGTCAGGACTTACCAACGTGCTTATGAGCAAACTATGCAAAAGCATAACAGGATGAATCCATATCCATTTATCCCACACAAAGAAACTCTCCTTTGCTATTTTTCAACCTAACTCTCCTCAGTGAGGCCTGTGGCTTTGGCAAGTATCTTCCCACCATTTATTTTTCCCTCTTTAAGATACCCCAGATAGAGAATTCCAATGTGCACTTAATGGGAGTGATATAGAGTTGTACTCCAAACAGCACACAGGCCATCTGTCAAAACAAAAAGCTAAACTCTGAGTAATAAAATCCACAGGATGATTGATCTCTTGCATTAAATGGGGAACGAGGAAAAAAAGCAATTTGGTATATGGGCGAACCTGTGCTTGGTGCATTTTTCATGTCATATAAAAGATGGAAATCGCTTCTCCTGACTGTAGATTACAGATATATTTCAGCTTCTGTAATTGTGGCAGGACACATGTGTGCTTATAACAAGTGGATAATTCCCCACCTGTTGGCAAAAGCAATCAGCTGCCTTGAACAGGAGTCTAGTCACAGTCCCCTAGGCCTCCAAGTTCCCATTTCTTTGTCTCATTGAAGCTGGTGAATCACATTATTTTGCCATATAATTGGTTGCATATGTATAGTACTTTCAGACTAACTCAAGACCTATTTTAGAGCATTTATTCGAAAAAGCAGAAAGAGAATGATGATAAGATTGGCAAAAAAATAGAGAAAAATTATTATAAATCAGCTGGTGCTCTCCTGATGGATTGGACTACAATACCCAGAATTCCCATTCAGAAGGGATGTTGGCCATTTAGACCAAGGATTCAAGAAGCTGTTAGCCCACTAGATCTGGAAAACATTAATTTAGAGAAAGTTTTAAAATATTGTCCTCTTTGTTGTGCATGCTTCAAGAAGTGGACAAGGTCACAGCAAAAAATGAATTTGATTGAATGTACTCTAACATTCAGTAGAATGAATGCAATAAATATTATTTCCTATATTGTTAAGCATTTTTTTTCCTTCTGCCTTATTAAAAATTGCAATTCACCTGCAACTTTGAGAAAGGTTGTGGAACCACTCAAGAATGTTGGCTACATGTGGTTAATAGAGCCTTGCCTGTCTTAAGGAGAAGCAGAGGTCACTTAGAGAAGCATCTGTTTCTCTTAGAGACATGAGCAGGAAACTGAGATGGCTAGGCAAGTTGGAGTATAATGTAACCAACAGGAGCAGAAGAGGAATGGATTTGCTTATTCATTAATATTTGAAGCAGACATGTTAAATGGGAATCCAGATTTGAGAGTCAGAAATTGGTTCCTTGAATCATTAAAAATGAAACCATGGTTGATTTTGCTTTTCACCTTTCCTGCTGCATACTGAACCAGGACAGATGAAAATAATTTCTCTCCCCCTCGCATACACAAACACCCATGATGGGTGAAGCTATGTCAGGATGTACAAGCTTAGGCATCTGTTGCAAACCACTGTGATGTTCAAATGTTGACACCTGGGTCATCACCTCATCATTCAAATGACACAATTATGTATTTTTTCATCAGTTGCACATACTAATTCAAGTATGTAAAGAGGTCATTTGCGTGATGGCATTATAAATGCAATTGTTATCATTTTCTCTGCCCTTCTATGGCTCCCAATGTGTAAGAGAGTGCAGGGAAGTGATGCAAAATGACTGAAATGAAGCAGCTTCCTCTGCTCAGGAAGAACCCTCTAGAGATGGATGAAAAGCCTTTTCAGTGTCAATTTAGAACAGGAGTGTCAAACTGCCAGCCTGCGGGCCGGACGCATCATTCGGAAACCACACCCAATGGCAAAACCGTCCAGATACGTTTTGTGACATCACATGATGTCGCGAGTTTGACATATCTGATTTAGAGCATTTCCACAAAGCTTCAACTCATGAATGAATGAATGAATGAATGAACCTTTATTATCAAAGTATAACATGTATACAGTGAGATTGGCTGAGCCTCCCTCCATGCCCCCCCCAACTCACAGTGACTACAAACCCCCAACTTATTATACCCTGTGAGCTAATTGCACAGCACGCTGGCCTCATGAGTCTGTCATGCATGAAATTATGTCCCATTCAAGAGCCTGACAGCCCATGGATAAAAGCTGTTCTTCAGCCTGTTGGTACGGTCCTCTTGCCCTCTACAGGAGCTTGGCAATGTTGGGCAAACACCATCATCGTATGTTGCCAACTAATAGCAATAGCACTTAGACTTTTATTCCGCTTCACAGTGCTTTACAGCCCTTTTTAAGCAGTTTACAGAGTCAGCATATTAGCCCCAGCAATCTGGGTCCTCATTTTACCAACCTTGAAGAATGGAAGGCTGAGTCAACCTTGAGCTGGTGAGAATCGAACTGCCAAACTGCTGCCAGCCGGCAGCAGAATTAGCCTGCAGTACTGCATTCTAACCACTGCGCCACCACAGTTCTCAAGAGAAAATGCAAAACATGATAGTCAGTTCATCCCTATTATCATTCTTTCCTCACTACGGATTTTTTTTTAATGAGGAAAAAATTAAAACTAAAAGTAAGGTTCTAGATTTAGGCAAGAAAAACCAAATGCACAGGTATAGTATAGGTGGCATTTTGCTCAATAGTAGCAACTGTGAGAGGGATCTTGGAGTCCTAGTGGACAATCACTTAAATATGAGCCAGCAGTGTGCTGCAGCTGCCAAAAAGGCCAACACAGTGCTAGGCTGCATTAACAGAGGGATAGAATCAAGATCACGTGAAGTATTAATACCATTTTACAATGCCTTGGTAAGGCCACACTTGGAATACTGCATCCAGTTTTGGTCACCACAATGTAAAAAAGATGTTGAGACTCTAGAAAGAGTACAGAGAAGAGCAACAAAGATGATTAGGGGACTGGAGGCTAAAACATATAAGGAAAGGCTGCTGGAATTGGGTATGTCTAGTTTAATTAAGAGAAGGATGAGGGGGGACATGATAGCAGTGTTCCAATAACTCAGTGGTTGCCACAGAGAAGAGGGAGTCAAGTATTCTCCAAAGCACCTGAAGACAAAACAAGAAGCAACTAATCAAAGAGAGAAGAAACCTAGAACTAAGGAGAAATTTCCTGACAATTAGAACAATTAATCAGTGGAACAACCTGCCTCCAGAGGTTGTGGATGCTCCAACACTGGAGGTTTTTAAGAAGAGATTGGACAACCATTTGTCTGAAATGGTATAGGGTTTCCTGCCTGAGCAGAGGGTTGGACTAGATGACCTCCAAGGTCCCTTCCAACTTTATTATTATTAATAATAATAATAATAATAATAATAATAATAATAATAATAATAATAATAAGTATAACTGAGGAGGCGCACTGAGGAATGGTAACAAGAAGAAGCAGTTCCTTGTGATTCAACAGAAAATAGAAACGGAAGCCAAAAAAAAGTAGGGAAGTAAGAAACTGCTGTCCCCACAACTCCATAGGAATTGCAGCAAATTTCTTGAGGTCATTAAATCAAATAAAATCTTTATTATGTCATAGACCAGCATAATTCTTGTGGTTGTTTCTTCTGGAGCAGGAATTCAGCTCATAGTTTAGTGGCTCAGCTTTCCAAACCCTATCTAAGCCCCATGACCAATGGGGACACAGGAGAGATCCTGATCTCAAAGCAGTAAAGCTCCTGTGTAGAAAACCTCCTCTATCTGTGTTTCCCAAATATGTAAGCAAATGAAATACATGCAGTTTGCAAAATGCATTTTACAAATATACACCCTGGAATGTACTGTTAAGCGACAATGTGAGGGAAAGTGTTTAAGAAAAAATTCAAAGTAACCCTGATTAGAAATCCTCATATCGTTCACTTGGGTCCAGGGTTAACAGAGCATATGTCTGAGGGTGGAGGCAAACCAGTCAAGAGTAAATAAAAAAAGATGCTGAAGTTCCTAAAGGAGAATCAGAATTTATTCGGAAAGCTACATATGCCAACTAAGAGCATGTATCTCAAATTTTCTGTCCTCATATTGTGGTGGGGGAGGGCAGAGGGGGATTATTTCTATACAGAGCCAGATGAAATGGAAGAAGAGGGTGCATAGAGAATTGGTCTTGTATGAAAAAGCTTATTTATTATATTTAAGTCCACCTGACTCCAGAGTGGCTTGCCTTACAAAGAATTAAAAAAAAAACAATAGTAAACAGGAAGAGTACATATCTCCAGACACAAATTCCAAAACTTCAAATAATATACCCAAAAGGATTCAACAACTCCACCTACCCTATACAGCCAAGTTTTTAAAGGACTTTTCATAACACTATTAAAATATAGATTAATGCCCCAACAGAATTAATAGAAAGCCGATTTAAGAAAAGAGGATATAGAAGCTGCTTAGAAGAGAATGAAAAGAATTAAGCTATAGAGTGTCACAGAACCATAAAAAGAGTTGCTTGGGGAAAAGATGAAAGAGGCTATGGATGAGAAGAAAAAAATGAATATATCAATTATTGCTGCAAAAAACTAGAATAAAAGAAAGGTATTATAGGGATTGTACAAAAGGGTATTCTTGTTGTTAGCCTTATTACTGCCATTTTGCTTCTGTAAACTGTGCTTGTGTTAGGGACGCCATTTTGTGAGGGCAGGAAGAACACAAACACAGACCCAGAGATAAAGAAAAGAGCGGGAAAAGAATGAAATATGCTTGGCTGATATTATGTGTACTGACATGTGTAACTGTATATTGGTTATTGCCTGCCTATATAAAGAAGTGCCTAACTGACCAGTGTGTGGCACTTCTGAACACAGCTGCCAATGTTTCAGATAGTGTTTCACCCAGTGACTTCACTTGGCCAAATAAAGTTCTGTTTCTCCAGCATGATTGGATGGAGAATTCACCAATGGGTTATCTTAACCTTCCTGCTCCAATCGTGACTAAGTCTGAGTCTATAAATATCAGTACTACGCCATGTGCTCCCCAGTTTTTGAGACTAGGCAATATATGTACAGATCTTAGTCCGACGCAAGTCGTTCTGTTATAATACCCAGGTTTCCAGGCCCTAGGGTGGGGGGTGAATTCTCCATCATCATGCTGAGAATAGGCGTTCAGGTAAAACAATGCCCTTTCTCTTGGAAGCCTCCCCTTGAGTCTCCTGATCTGCCCTCTTGAAACCTCAAGTTCTTTGGGTAGCTGCTGACCCTTACAGTAGTATATACATGTAACAGTTGCAAAGAATATGGTCAAAGAGAACAAGGAATAGTTAAGAATAAAAGAGGCAGAGAAATGCAGTGTAATTTAGATGGAAATAACAATCTGTTTTGGAAGTTGGCAACGAGGTCTAAATAAGAAGTCTCTAGCAGAGTAAACAGAATGAAAAGGAGAATCAGTGAAATTATTTGGGCTAAAAACAAAGAGACAGAATGCTAAAAAAAGGTATTTTAGAGATCTGTATGAGAGTGTTTGTGATATATCAAAGAGAAGAACTGAAACAAAAATGATGAAAATAAGTTATACGTGCTGTGAAATATTGAAAAATGCTAAGGCTGCAGTTGTACACAGATAATTGCAGAAATGTTAAAATATAGATGTGTTTTGTTTATACAATGACAACATGACTTGTTTAATGTGGGTATGAAAACTGCATCTGTGCCTGGTGATTGGGAAAATGTAGCCATTGTTCTCCTGTACAAAGAGAAAGGCAGCAAGAATGGGTACAGAGAATTAAATTATTGAGTATTTCTAAGAATGCATTTGGCAGGATTGTGTCTGAAAAGGAGCAAGAGGAGACAATAAACAAAATTGGGGAAGGATAATCTGACTTTATGCTGGGCGGGTGGTATGCAAATTTTTGTTTTTCAGCAGGTCATTGTGAAATGAATGTGAGAAATGTGATTGCGCTTGTATTTATTGGAAGCATATGTGATCATGTGAATCAGGATGGACTATGGAGGGTTCAGTTACTGAAGGTAGTAAGAACATAAAGAAAAAATGTGGACAAGAATAAACCAAAGGCTTAATACATTAACAATGGAGCAAGCAAAGGATGTATGATGTCTACTTGCTCTTTCTATATATGTATTCAATACATGTATATAGAGTGATTACAATCAGGTTAGAGGTGGGTTATTCGGGAATGTGAATGCACACTTACTTTTGTATGCAAATGACACCTTGTTGGCTGGGACGCCCAATGAATTCAGGTGATTGGTAGATAGACTGTGAGGCTTTGAAAATCAATGTATCAAAGATCAAGAGTCTATAATTTTTATCATATCACTATACTACATTATGAACGATCAAAGATTATATCCAAGACAGAAAACAGAATGACTGCAAGTTTATTTATTTATTTATTTAGTTGTTTGTTTATTTATTTATTTAACATATTTATATGGCTGCCCAACTTACATATGATGATTCCAGATGGCTTACGTTATTAAAATTCCATAAATATAACTGTCCCCAACTCCTCCACTTCAAACCTGCAGCGACAGCAAGCACAATCATACCAGCCACTAGATAGGCTCTGTATTCATCTGGGGTCCCCAGGCTATGTCTTCAGGGCCTTCTGGCAAAATATTAAGGTGGGAGCCAATCTTGTCACTGGGGGAATGCTATTGAAGAAGGGGAGCCACCACAGAGTAGACCCTTCTTCTGGGTTCCATTAGATGCATTTCCCTGATAGAAGGCAACTGTAACATTCCTTGCCTTCACAAATGGTGAAAAAATAGAGTAGGTAGATAAATTTGTGTTTGGTGGCAGAATATTTGCAGGATATAGGGTGGATGGAGGCATTATAACATGCAGATAGATTGGTAAAAAGGTACTGGATAGTATATGGTCTGTTGTGAGGCATTAATGTATATTGAATGAAGCCAAAATGACTGTAGCAGGATACTTACGGTATA
The DNA here is from genome assembly GCF_001527695.2 of Protobothrops mucrosquamatus. NCBI lineage: Eukaryota > Metazoa > Chordata > Lepidosauria > Squamata > Viperidae > Protobothrops > Protobothrops mucrosquamatus. Next base: position 105,678 of record NW_015387099.1, read on the forward strand.
TACTCACTTTGTTTTGTGATATTGGGTGCTGTATACACATCAAGAGAAACAAACAAAAAAGATATTTGAGTGCACAGGGAATGGGTTCTTTAAAAAGTGTGTGTTTGTGTGCTTGTGATAAAATAAAATAAGATTGGTTCAAGAATGAATGAACGTGGACCAAAGCCAATCTGAGTTCTAGCCCTGCCTTAGGGATTAGAAAGTTGGCTGAGTGACTTTCAGCCAATCATCAGGAGACTGTGAGTTCTAATCTTGCCTCAGGCCCAAAAGACAGTTGGGTGACTTTGGGTCAGTCATTCTCCCTCAGCCCAATCACCTCACAGAGTTATTGTTATGGAGAAAATAGGAGAAGGAAGGAGTGTTAGGTATATTCACCACCTTGAGTTATTTATTAAAATAATAAAGACAGATATAAATAAATGAAATACATAAACTCCTCCTACTTCTACTTCTCCCTTTCTTTGGTTTTAGAGACCTGCTACTCACATGAAATCAACAATCCTAGGTTAAGCTTCCTGGGTGTACGGCAACTATATAGTCCTATAAACATTTCATGTTAAGAAGAAGTATCATTTTTTAAGTCTCCTGAGGCCATTCAAGAAAGCAATTTCTTTGGAATGTTGACTGTTCTCCTTGTAAAAACTCACTCTGGAATCATTTTTTATTTCTTTCCATGAATAACAAATGAATAACAAATGAATAAAATACAATGGTCTTATAGCAAATGTCAGAAATAAAAAACTTATTTGAGGCAGTTAAAAAGGAACAGCTTGGTGCTTTTGTGCAAAGGCCTTCCTGCATCAGTGCACTGCATTAGTCTCCCCAGGTTAGCTGTTATACGGGATCACACCTTCCAATGGAAAAAATGACTTTACAAAGCACAATCTGTGCTCTAAGTATCAAAGATTCTATTAAAGGATAAGGAATGTGATAAGCAGCTCTTCCTCACTGTTCCTCTTTTTTCACCTCTTCGGCTCAAACATATCAGTCATGAATCAGTGAAAATCACCACCTACATTATGAGCAGGCAAACAACGGTCAAAGAGGCCTGCAGCCAATTCCTTCTGGCCCTCAAACCTTCACCAAGATAATGGTCTCAGTCACCTCTTTCTCTTTTCTCTTTCTCTTTTTCTTTCTCTTTCAATATATCTCCCCTATTCTCTAAAGCACGGTCTCCCGAATTATTTTATCAACTTTTCCAAAAGAGAAATTGGGTTGATGAGAAAAAAGTATGGATCAAAAGGATTTCCCCATGACTCCTTATGGGAAAGAAGGTGGAACTTCGTAGCTTCACAGCAAAAAAAAAAAAAAAAAAAAATCATGATGGATCCATAGCAGGGTAAAAGGCAGCAAAAACTGGGATCCAGCTAGAAACTGTCTTTCCCCAGAAAAACCCCCAGTAAAGGCAAATGTAGATTGCATTTTCTATGCTCTACAAGGTTGACAAGAGTCTTCTTTTCTTTTCTTTTCTTTTCTTTTCTTTTTTGAAAAAAAAACTAAGCACTTACCACAGAACCAACATGCTTGAGGGACTTCTTAAAACTATGCTTCTTAGAAAGCTCTATAACACTGGAATATTGTATAGATATTACATCTGCTGGCACTGTTGTGGCATGGGGATCTACAAAGGAATTGCATGATGAATAATGTATTTGTTTTGGCATTTAATATTCAGTTGGAGAGTTTGGATATCTGTTGGCTATTGGATTTGGACCACTTGTTTACACTACAATCCCTAAGAGCACATGGCAATCCAGGAAGTACCAGGAACATACCAATATTCTTTTTAAAAAACAGCACTGGAATAAACATGCCAGCTTTTTAAATGTTTTAAATAATAAAGATGAAAACCGTCTCAGCCATCTTGCAAAATTTATTAAGTAAATGGAACCTCTGTCTGCCCCATGAGGGGATCTACAGATTTTTAATTAAAAATAGGAAGGAAACGTTGCAGTTTCAGAAATCTATCCCCCAAAGCAGACAATTAAATGGAAAAGCATTACTGTGGTCCATTAATTCTTAGATGAAAATCACATGGTACTTCAGAGACAAAAACATGAGTAAAAATAGTCACATTTCTAAGGGAATACAATAATTAAATGAGGAGGCATTTTTGTTTTACTATTTCCATTTTTTCCTGCAGACTCCATACCTGATAGAAAACAGATAAGGGAAAATATTTTTTATACTGGAGCTAAATATATTTATGTGCTTATGACAATATTTGTATCTTATCTTTCTAGTTAAAGTGTTCAAGCAGATTGTAAGATATAATAAAATACATTTCATAACTAAAACAAAAGAAAGCAGATGAATCAAATAGAGGGGCCCATAAGGCTTTAAAACTTTAGAGATTTCCAGATCAACTCGTCACAGGAAAAAGGAATTGTAAACTGGGTCCAAGATGGTTCATACTTACAGGAGAAACCACCAGGAGATCTTCTAGCCACATATTAAACTGAGAAGTTAAAAAAAATCCTTAAAAAAAGATTATAGCACACCACTTCCATACTGTTGCTACAAACCTTTCCCAGGTATGATTATTCAAAAGATAACATTATATGCTTACCCAGAGTTGGCTCAGTCATGGAGATGCTACTTTCTGTGTCCTAACTCAGTCCTACTCAGATGCTCGAAAGAGTGCAGAAAAGAGCAACAAAGATGACTAGGAGACTGGACACTAAAACATACAAAGAAAGGTTGAAGGGATTGGGCATGTCTAGTAACTAGTTTTATGAAAAGAAGGACTAGGGGTGACATGATAGCTGCTACTGGGGCTAAGGGGCTGCCACAAAGATGGGGGGGGGGGGGGTTGACCTATTCTCCAAAGCACCTGAAGGCAGGACAAGAAGCAATGGATGGGAAATAATCAAGGAGAGAAGCAACCTAGAACTAAAGAGAAATTTCCTGACAGTTAGAACAATTAATCAGTGGAACAACCTGCCTCCAGAAGTTGTGAATGCTCCAACACTGGAAGTTTTTAAGAAGAGATTGGACAACCATTTGTCTGAAATGATATAGGGTTTTCTGCTTGAGCAGGGGATTGAATAGAACAGGGGTCCCCAACCCCCAGCCTGTGGACCAGTACTAGGCCATGGCATGCCAGCCACTGGTCTGCACAAAAAGCAAAGCCCCATCCGCGGGATGCAGCAGCACACAAAACCACGCACCCTCCAGTCCACAGAAAAACCTCTCTCCACAGAACCAGTCCCTGGTGCCCAAAAGGTTGGGGACCTCTGGACTAGAAGATCTCCAAGGTCCCTTTCAATTCTGTTATTCTGTTAAAAATTTAATGACTGAAAGATTCATATGGAAGAAGACCATCCAGGCTCCATGATGAAAAAGTGGATATGGTACACATCTTCAACTTATCCTCAAGCCGCATATAAGAGTTAGTAAAGACGGCAACTGTTTTAGTAAGCAATCTCCAGGATTAGTTGTTAGGATGTTACTGTAGCTTTTTACTTTGCAAGTTAACTGTTTGCTTTAATCAGAAAAGGAAATGCCTTAATTGGGATGTTAGCAAATGTAAAGAGCGTGTTAGAAAATGTGAAAAAAAATTGTAATCTAAAAAGAAAGTGAGAAAATGAATGTAGTTGGTGATCTTGGAGGAATATGTTGGAAATTGTGATGCCCTAAGGGCAAGATCTGGTGCAATTTGTTAGTTCATGGCTAGCATGGTGGCTATATGTTTGTTGAAAGCAATTGCAGTCCCAGGATGTATGGCACAGCATATTTATACCTGATCTTTACGTGATAGGAGATCAGGCATGGTCTGATAGTAGAAAACATTAATATCTCTTCTTTACTATAGCCAGATCACTTCCTCACAATATTGCATATCATAAAAGCCCTGAACTGTGTGAGCATGGTGGATCTTTCATTTAGTCAGCTCCTGCAAGCATCTGGACCTCTCAGGTTTTTTAAAGAATCCAGAGGGTTTCCAGAGTACATTTGGGGAGTCCTTTTAGATGAACTGTGGAATATGGAGGCAGTTAGATGATACTGCATGATATTGCTGACCCTGAGCAATTCCTTGGTTTACTGAGAAGCTGAGGAAATTTAAAAAACTGGGGGGAAAATGCCAAGAGCAATTGTGAGGGAAAAGCATAAACATAATCTATTGATTCTATCTTATTTATTTATTTATTTATTTGTTTGTTTGTTTGTTTGTTTGTTTGTTTGTTTGTTTGTTTGTTTTATCCAACCTTTATTAATTTTACAACTAACTCAAAACATACCAAATACTCCTTTTTCTTCCTATTTTCCCACAATAACAACACTGTGAGGTGAACTGACCTGAGAGAAAGTAACTGGCCCAAAGCCACCCAGCCAACTTTCATGGTTAAGACAAAAACTCACAGTGTCTTGCTTTCTACATTAGTGCCTTAACCACTAGACCAAACTGGTTCTCAGTGTGGGCTAGTAGTTTACACAGTCTATTTACATTTTACACAGTTCTTTGCTATTCTGCTTAGGGACCTTTAGAGAAGGATTGATGGGACAAGGTGTCAAAACGTCCTGTCTTGGTGCTTCACACAACAGCCAGCAAGCAGGTACACTAGACGAATTGCAGTTTAATGCACTCCATTCAGTTCAAAGTCAGCACTGGGAGACACCTGCTCCCAGTGTCTTACATAGTAAACGCGCCAGCCCCACCCTCATTAACGTGCCAGCCCCACCCTCATTAACGCCGCGCCGCCCTCAAGCCACCATCCGCCCTGCTGCACCTGGCCCTAACCTAGTCCTTGCCATCCTGTCACACAGCTGGGGGCAATCTACAGCTGTCCGTTCCTCCGCCGTAGCTCGTTGGGGCGGAGGCCTCGTCTGGCCGTTTTTCCCTCAGTCGTTTGTCGGCCCTTTCCCCTCAGCTGTTCGTCGGCCTTTCCCCTCAGCTGTTTGTCGGCCCTGCGAGGCGCAGGGGGATGATGTCAGAGGGGAGCATTTACATCGGCGGCAGCAGCAGCGGAGCCCTGAGGCGAACCGACGATGCGGCGACTGGCTCCCTCACCGTCTGACCGATGCTGGTCAGTCCGAGGCTTCCCCAGGACGTTGGAAGCAGGGTAAGGTGGACGGAGTGGCTGGCGGCAGTCCCGTACCCAGCCGGATCGGCCTCGCAGGGCTCGACACAAGGCTTCTACAAGCATACCAGATGAATTTGTGTGCTTTTCAGCAAAGGAAAGGATTCACACATACTAGTACTGAGGTCCAAATGCCAATACTATACTACTATATGGTAAACAATAAAGCAATGTCTTAAATAACAATTTGGGATTCTTTTGAGCTTTTTCAGTCAGAGGAAATCAATAAAGTAGTTAATTGTTTGAACACCACCCCCAGTATGGTTGATCTGTGCTGTCTCTGGCTTCTTCAGGGTGCTGGATCAGAGAGATTGTGAATGCTTCACCAGGGGTGGGGGGCATGGTGCCCCTTGATTTGAAGGATGTGATGATGCTTCCTTTCCTAAAAAAAAATATATCTTTCTTTAGATTTAGTTGCATTTGATAACTTCCATTTGGTTTCTAGAAAGACTGTTGATAAAGTGACAAATCCGAGGATCTTAGTAGAAACAAATTATCTGGATCCTTTTCATTTTGGTTTCACACCTGGTTATAAGACAGAAATAGTGTTGGTTGCTCTAGTAGAAGACTTAGATCAAAACAGGAGAGTTATGCATTCTAGAGGCATCTTAGGAGCATTCATTACTATCATTACTTATTACTATTTAAGGTAAATAGTAATAAGACTAAAATATTACCGAAAAATATGTCTATGGATGATAAAGAGGTATTAGTTACGCTTACAGGTTTTGAAATGGTTAAAAAGGTAAAATATTTGGGAGTTTATATAACAGCTTCTAATGTTAAATTGTACAAGAATAATTATGAATCTTTATGGGGAAAGGTGCAAAAAGATTTAGAGGATTGGAAAAAATTACAATTATCTCTGCTGGGGAGAATCTCAGCAGTAAAAATGAATATTCTCCCAAGGTTTCTTTTCTTGTTTCAAATGATCCCTATTTTAAAAAAAGATGCTAATTTGGAGGATTGGCAGAAGGGTATTAATATGTTTATTTGGGCGGGCAAGAAGCCAAGAGTCAAGTTTAAGATTATGCAAGATATAAGGGAACGAGGAGGACTCAAAACCCCTAATTTAAAATTGTATTATGATGCGGTGGTTTTGACATGGATCAGTGATTGGTTAAATTTAACAAATAAGAATATACTTTCTCTTGAAGGATGGGATCTGTTATTTGGTTGGCAGGCATATTTAATTTATGATAAAAAGGTAGATAAAAATTTTCAGGTTCATATTTTAAGGAGTGCTCTATTGCGAGTCTGGAAGAAATATTATTATAAATTAAATTATAAAATTCCTATCTGGGCAACTCCAGGACAGGTAATAGAGGGGATATCTAGGGGAGTTAATTTGGATAAAGTTTCTTACAAGGAATTACTTCGTCCGGTAGGACAAGATTGGCAACTTAAATCTTTAGTAAATTTGAAACAAGAAAATATTGAATATTCTTGGTTTTATTATAATCAATTGCTAATGAGGTGGCGTATGGATCAAAAAGTTGGTATTACTTTACAGGATGCAAATTTGATGAAACAGATTAAAGATCAATCTCAAGCCCATATTAAAAGAATTTATAATGCACTGATTGAATTGGACTCAGAAACAGAATTGGTTAAGGATTGCATGATAAAATGGGCGCAAAATATACAAGAACCAATTTTATTGGACACATGGGAGATAATTTGGGTTAGAAATGTAAAATTTACCCAAGCTCAAAACTTAAGGGAAAATTTTTATAAAATGTTTTATAGGTGGCATCTGGATCCTCAAAAATTGTCTTGTATGTATCCCAATTNCCCACTATAGAAGAATGGTCACTTAAAGTCTCGAACTTAGCAGAAATGGCCAAGATCTCCGCTTATGTGAAGGACTATTCACAAGAAAGATATATTTTGGTTTGGAGAAGATGGATAGATTATATTGAGCGTAAATATGGGACCAAAAAATATCATTTGGTTTTTGAGTGAATTTTAGAGTATTATTGTTGTATAAAGGTCAGAATAGTTTATTTAGTTTTATTTTTAATTATTAAAGTGATGTTACTATTATTGTGTTTAATAGCTGTATATTTGTTTAAAAGAGAGTTAAAGGAGGTTATAGATATGTTATCTTAATAGTTGATTAATGTTAGTTAGAGTATGATTACTTTATTGTTAACCCTGTGATTGGCTCTGGGAAGGGAGGGGGGAGGGAGGGGGGAGTGGAAGGGTGGGTTTGGGGAAGGGGGGGATTTATATTGTAAAATTTTATAAAATTTTCAATAAAAAAAAAACAGGAGAGTTATGTGTTCTAGAGGCATCTTAGGAGCATTCATTACTATCAACCAAACCACCCACAATAGTTGGAAGTGGGGGACACCATCTTTTGGTGCTTCTGCTTCTATCTAAGTAATTAGTAAGCAATTCCAGGCAATGTCCATGAGCAGGAAATGATCATATTTGAGAGCTGCAAGTGGGGCTACCAAAGCCTCAGTTGTCTACCCATTTTATTTAACATCTACCAGGGAGGTTGTCTGTCATTCCAGGGTGTGATGTCATCAATATATAGGTAAGACCCACTTATATATCACCAACCCAGGCTGAACTAGAAATTCCATAGAAATCATAGAACGGAACGGAACGGAACGGAACGGAACGGAACGGAACGGAACAGAACAGAACAGAACAGAATAGAATAGAATAGAATAGAATAGAATAGAATAGAATAGAATAGAATCTGATTTTAAAGTTGCCACATTGGTTAACAATAGACATCAGGACCCAGTTCAAAATTCTGCTCATTATTTTTAAAACCCTTTCAAGCACAGTATGGACCATTTTATACTAAGCAGCATTGTGTTAGGATAGATCCTGCCTAGCTGTTTTAGACATTTAAAGAAGACCTATTGAGAGTGTCCTCTCATAAGATTCATGGAGTATGGACCCCAAGTCAGATCTTTGGTGGCCCCCAATTTATGCAACTCCTTATTCTTGGAAACATGGGTGACCCCAACTTTCCTTGATTTTAGGAAGCAAGGTAAACTTGTCCTTTTCCAATAGGTTTTTAGCCTTAACTCTATTTAGAAGGTCATCATATGTTTGTTGGGTATTTGCACGATTTCTTTTAAATGGCAGGGGTGGGTTAAGCTATCATATATCATCCAGGCTCTGCTTATAAATATTGCTAAATGAAATTTAGCAAAACCTAAACCTTGTATGTCTTAGTCCCTTAGCACCTTTTTCATAGCGTTTAGCAATCTTTTCATGACTGAAAGCCAACTTCATGAAGCTATGTCATAAACAAAGTTAGGGTCTAGATGTTCTACTCTGTCTTGGGAATGGAGAGGTTTCCTTATTTTTTCAGCAGTTAAGCCAATGATAAATTTAAGGCAGCTGATTTTATGGATTTCACGTTTCAAACGATGGCAAAGTGTGCCCCTATTTTCAAGACGAATGTGATTCATTTTAAATGAACTGAACTATAGATATGGATGCTTTCCGTAACTCAAAATCAGGGTCCATGAAAAAACAGAACATATTATACTAAATGCATATATATTAACTATGGTATATTATGTTTACTATGAATGTTCTAGTTCTACTTTTAAAAGTTGTTTATTTATGAACAGATAAATGCATCTTTTCTGAAAACAATGTTGCATGTGCAATTCAACCATCTTCATTTTGACATCTTTGAGATATGTTGGCATTATCCCAACATTTCCAGTCAATTTGGCCAAACATATATGCAGGAAACCAACTTAGAAGAGGTTTGTGCAAAGGTTATCCTAATTAATATGAGCATCTCAACAAGCTGATAGTTTTTCAGTCTCTGGCAAATAACAGATAGAGACACATAGAAAGAGACATTCTTATTGGGATTAGGCTAGGTTACCTGTGTTTGGTAGAAAGTCCTGATTTGGGTTTTGAATAAATATTCTCTCTGGATGGAAACATGCAAAATGCAGGATTTTTCCTCCAGCTTTTGAGTTAGAATATGTTAGTCCTGTGAAAAAACATTTACCCTTCTGGCTTTATAGCAAACAGTGACACCTAGTGAAAGAATACTGGTGTTTTTTTTAAGGAACAAAAATTATATACAGTAGTATAGGAAAATATGATTAGGTATCAGAAGGTTTTGTATACATGTCCTCCACAATTACATGCAGGACAGATCAAAGAGAGCCTGATGGAAAGGCAGGTGATTAAGATGACTGGGTTGCTGAGTTTAAATAAGACAAAGATTAGAATCCATTCATCATAGCACTATCTGTGCTTCAGTCAAATAGTGTATATATTTCACATAGCATAAATGAAAGCAATGTTACCAATCATGATGTCCAATTTTATAATATAAAAATGATAAATTATACATGACAGTTGTTCAAGAAAGTCATGAATGGATTACAGATGTAATGCAAATAAAAGAGATTCAATCATTGGGCAGATAGAAGGATATTAAAAAAGACTGGGCAACCATTAGGGACTTGGAAAAGATGATAGATATTTCTAGCTGTGTAGAAGCAGACTGAAAATGTAAAATGCAAGACCCCCATATCTGAGCATTGAAAAGTTTTCATGATGTCAACCTTACCCCAGGTTTTCTGTGGAAAGAGATTGCAGATGGTTTGTAGTATTTCTGTCATATACAGTTTATTTACATGTACATACATGCTAAGAATAAGACATATTTCCATGGCATTAACAGATTCCATCAGATTCCTATGAAAAACTTTATGAGAGGTATCATATTTGGGTTGCAAAGATGACTCCTTTACTGTAGACAGTTGATTCTAAAAGGCAGAAGTTATCAACCAATATCTTCATTGTCAGTTCTAAGGCTGGTTGCTATACCAGTTTCCATTTCTTTGGGTTTTTTTGTACTTTTTTCTTTATAATTTATAGTCTTATTTTTTTTCTCTGTGTTCTTTGACTTTCAGTGCTAAAGTTTGCAGATCATTTGTATTTTCAGCTATTGCAGTAGTGTCATCAGTACAGTGGATGTTAACTGATGTTTCTTTTTCCAGTTTTAAAACCAAACTCATTTTCTTCTTGCGCAGCCTACCGCAATATATATATTCAGCTTTTAGATTGAATAAATACAGAGAAGGCATACAGTCATTTGCAACCTGAAACCAGTCTGGTTCGCCATCTACTACCTAAACTGTGGCTTTCTGTTCTGTTAATAGTAATAATTACTATTACGTGAATTACGTGAAGTAATAATACCATTTTACAATGCCTTGGTAAGACCACACTTGGAATACTGCATCCAGTTTTGGTCACCATGATGTAAAAAAGATGCTGAGACTCTAGAAAGAGTACAGAGAAGAGCAAGGAAGATGATTAGGGCAGGGCTTTTCAACCTTTTCACCCATTGTACCACTTTTAGGATATGGCAACATCCGAGTACCACCTGTCGCCTAGCAAGGTGTCAAAAACGTGATAAAGTACAGATAGTCCTCGACTTACAACAGTTCGCTTAGTGACTGTTTGAAGTTACAATGGCACTGAAAAAAGTGCCCCCCAAGCCACAGCCGAGCAAGACACCTGCCCGCCCGGCCGCGCTCTTCCTTCTGTTTTCATTGTTGTGAGCATTTCTGTTGAGGATTGGCAGTGTGGGGGGGGGGGTGTTTGGTTTTTGTTTCCCCCATCTGCTGGGTGGTTGCAGCAGGTTTTGGTCACTTCACATGATTCTAGGACACTGTGACCGTCATAAATATGAATCAGTTGCCAAGCATCTGAATGTAAATCACGAGACCCTGGAGATGCTGCAACATTCCAGCTGATTGACGCTTTTTCTGGGCTCAGCAGAAGCGTCAGGATCAGTGCTGCTTTCCAGCTGATTGGTGCTTCTTCAGGGCTCAGCAGAAGCACCAGGATCAGCGCCGAGCTACAGCTGGAGCCTGGCGCTGATCCTGTTGCTTCCGCTGAGCCCTGACAGCCCTGCAGCTCCAGCCATCTCTCACTCAGGCTTGTGCGGTGCTGCCACCGGTTCAGCTCATTCCCCTCCCCCACTACTTTTCTAGGATGGTCGAGTACCACCTGTTAGGTGCCAATTGTACCACAGGTGGTACCCAAAGCACTGGTTGAAAAGCCCTGGATTAGGGGACTGGAGGCTAAAACATATAAGGAACGGTTGCTGGAATTGGGTATGTCTAGTTTAATGAAGAGAAGGATGAGGGGGGACATGATAGCAGTGTTCCAATATCTCAGGGGCTGCCACAAAGAAGAGGGAGTCAAGCTATTCTCCAAAGCACCTGAAGGCAAGACAAGAAGCAACGAATGGAAACTAATCAAGGAGAGAAGCAACCTAGAACTAAGGAGAAACTTCCTGACTGTTAGAACAATTAACCAGTGGAACAACTTGCCTCCAGAAGTGGTGAATGCTCCAACATTGGAAGTTTTTAAGAAGAGACTGGACAGCCATTTGTCCGAAATGGTGTAGGGTTTCCTGCCTGAGCAGGGGGTTGGACTCGATGACCTCCAAGGTCCCTTCCAACTTTATTATTATTATTATTATTATTATTATTATTATTATTATTATTATTATTATTATTATTATTATTATTATTATTATTATTATTATTA
>NW_015387099.1:117469-120382 GCF_001527695.2 Protobothrops mucrosquamatus
TTATTATTATTATTATTATTATTATTATTATTATTATTATTATTATTATTATTATTATTATTATTATTATTATTATTATTATTATTAGTTTTCCATAAGGGCAAGGAGAGATCATGGGCTTCCCATTTTCCTAAGAACATTCCATAACTTGGTATGGAGAAGATACACAAAGGCCTTTCTATAGTCAATGAACCACATATTGATTTCTTGTTAGTATGTCTTGCTCTTTCATTCTGCTATCCACTAATCATTTGGATTTTTTTCAACCTATGTATAGTGCATCTACAAAGGATTTGTGCACCAAAGTCTTCTCTCTGTCTTCTTTTCTCCATTTCCAGTTCAGATTACCTACTGCCTGTCTGTGCCATAACATGCAACCACAACTGCCCTTTTGTCATATTTTAAGAGACATTGTTTCGGGTTACCCCAACAGTATTTCAAGCAGAAAACTCTTAGGATGGCCCTAGATAAGAATGTTATCATGCAATTGCTCTGTCTCATTCACAGAACTGGGTATTGATGAGGTAGAGGGGTGTTCAAGATTATTTGGAACAATTAAAATAGCTGAGCCAATGTTTCTGCAACACTAAAAGGGACTATCTGTCTGGAAGTACCTTTTCATTTGAGAATCACAGAACTAGAAAGACTTTCCAAGTGTCCACCTGATCAGTCATCACATTTATAATAATAATCTGTATCTATGGGCAGCCTCAAGTAATTTTCTGAAGAAAACAACAAAACAGGCAATCTTCACAGAAGTCAAGATTTTTAATATGTCATTCATTTCAAATGTAAAACTAAGATTGAATTAAAAGTTAAAACAGATGTAATATTCTAAAGGTGAAGAGGCAATTTGATAGTACTCCATTGCTCTGTAAACAATTATGATTGTTTGACGAATTTGAATAAGCTTTCAGGAAAAAGAAATCTGCAAAAAAAATTTTTAGTAAAAAAAGTAAACTTTTCCTTGAGCCAAGCTTGACTTTTGGTGATAACATGAAAATATTTGTGTTGTTTTCTCATTAACCTTACAAAAGTGATTTACCATTGTCTTCCTGCAATTTTTGTTGTTGTTCTTGTTCATTTGTTTCAATTTCCCACTCTGGTTTACATTCCTAGGATTTCTTAGAAGTTTCCCATCCATCTCTTAACCAGATCCAACTTTGCTGATCTTTTTCCAGATGAGCCAAGGTCAACTAAGTTCTCTAACTTGCTGTGAATAAAAGTGGTTCAGAATAAATAAGGAAAAGCAATCATTTCTCTGCTCATGTATGGTTGAAAAAGCTGAAAAAGCAAGAGAAAGAAGATAGATGTCTTCAAATTATGGAGACCATTACTAAGAATCATGGAGCATGTTGCCCTGCTGCCATCTAGCTGTATTATGTGATACTGTTAAGACAGGAATTGGTGGCTGACCGAAATTTGAAAATTTTCAATGTCTGGAATAATCTCTACCATCATGCTACAGAATCAATCCATCTAATCCTCACTAGATGGCAACAAAGAGTCTCTCTCTCTCTCTCTCTCTCTCTCTCTCTCTCTCTCTCTCTCTCTCTCTCTCTCGTTTGTGTTAAGCTACTTTTTATGGTTTTTAGCATCTTGTATGAAACTATTTTACTGTGTCTTATTCAATAACTATGGTTAAATAAATCATAGCATACTACAATGTGGAAACAGCATCAGATTCATCTTCAGAAAATATATTTTTTAAAAAAAAAACCGTAGAAGTTTTTGTTCTTTATGCTTAATTTACAGTGACCATTTATGTTAGGAGGGCTTATCATAATACGCTTCTAGAACCTAGAAGGACATTGGAATTCATTGATTTACTTGGTTTTAAACCCTCTTTCCCTCAAAACCAAAACAAAAAACAAAAATGGAATTGTCCTTATTCTATTGCTCATTTTCTTCTCATTCTTTGGCCATGGATAATCCTTTTTCAGAAAGCTTATTTGCATATATTCAGAGACACAAATGTCTGACATCTTCCAGTAAACATCCTCGGTTTGTTTTGAAAAATATATATCTATGCAGCCACACAAAGATTAACCTATTTGGGGGATTAAACAGCAAAACACAAATATATCCAAATTCTGTAGCTCCCAGATAGCAAAGAATGGATAATTCAGCTCGTTAATCAAAATCTAGGTCACTCATCAAAGAACAGGGAAATTACAGAATTTGCTTTATTTATTCATTCATTCATTTTCTTGCTGTCTAAATGCAAGTGACTAGGGATAATTTAACCTCCCATTTAGCCCCCCAAAACACCCAATCATCTCAGGGCATGCAGATCCATCATTCAAGTACTTTTGCTACAACAATGATACTGCTTATCTCATTTTCTTTTTGCTTCCCAGTTAAACATAGAAACAAAGAAACCTATATGGAGATGTACATAAACAAGAGCTGTGTAGGAATTTTGCTGCACACAAAATTTGCCCCAGTTCATAAGAAAGGTGTGGTGGTGCACTGGTTAGAATGCAGTATTGTGGGCTAACTCTGCCCACAGCCTGGTGTTTGATCCTGACTGGCTCAAGGTTGACTCAGCCTTCCATTCTCCTGAGGTCAGTAAAATGAGGACCCAGATTGTTGGGGGCAATAGGCTGACATTGTAAACCATTCAGAGAGTGCTCTTCGTGCACTATGAAATGGTATATAAGTCTAATTGCTTTTGCTATTGCTAATGGGGCATGCTTCAAATGCACACGATAAAGAATGGATAATTTGCAGCTTCCCTTGGAGTTCATCCTGATGTCCTCCAATGTTTGTGATGACTTTTAAACTTCAAAGCAACTCTCAAGACTTGCATTTCTGCTGTTTATATTGATCATCTCTCACAGAAGAACCAGCATTGGATGGTCTGATTATTGGAGAGAGAGACAGAGAGACAGACAGACAGACAGACAGACA
>NW_015387099.1:120714-127048 GCF_001527695.2 Protobothrops mucrosquamatus
CCCCCCCCCCCCGCCCTCTACAATGGCTAGAATTATTCCCAGTAAAACCCTCCAGCTGTTTTATTCAAGCCCAGGAGAAAAGGGATCTGTTTCTGGTGGTTTTGTTTTCTTTGTTTAATATACTACCCATTCTCCCAGGGCCTCTGGTAGATATCAACAAAACAAAAACCAAATCAAACAATAAATAAAATCCCCATAATGAAAAATAAATGAAGAAAGCAACAGCCAACAAAACACAGATGGTAACATCTCCGCCCATCCCAAAACACCCTCCCCAAGAGCTCTGTGTTTCTTTAGCAAGGGTTAATGCATTGAGCTGAGATTGCCAATGCATTGCCAAGTAACAAAATGTCAAACAGGCAGCCTTGAGTGCTTAGGTAGGGAGAAAGGCAGAATCTCTTTTATCTACATTGCTTATTGGCATTTGACATAATTCTACCTTGATTTCTTTAGGGCAATTATAAAAGATAACAGGCATTCAATAGCTAGATCCTAGAGAAACATTCCTATAGAACACGAAGTGAGGCACGTACTTGAACTTCAAATTGTAGCTGTGTGCAATGAACTTTAGAACTAGATGCTGGATTTTAGCTACCATTATAGCTTTTTCATATTGATGTTTTGCTATTTATGGTTTGTATGTACCATTATTGTATTTAAACCATCTTGAGCCCTTGGAAGTAGTAGAGTAGTATATAAACCATCCATCCATCCAAATGGTTTTGCTTTGCTTCAAGAGATGGTGCAAGTTAGAGTCAGTTGGACTTGCAAGCAAGGGTGTCCTTACAACTAGGCTGAATGAAATAGCTCTTTGGAGAAGACGCACCAGAATCAAAATAGACCAAAAAAGCAACTGCCCCAGATGGTAAGTCAGGAGAATACATTATCATCTGGAGAAGTCATTTCATTGTAACTCAGTCAAGCAAGAGTTCAGAGCAGTTTACCACTTTGGTTGACCCCTGTATAGTTATAGTTCTGATGGAATTCTCAAAGGATTATCTTATATGATGACCACAGCAACTACTTGTGTTAAAATGTACTCTAAAAGGAGGCCTATTGGCAGTTTACTAAAGGGTAAAATGGGATGACACATCTCTTGCCATTCAGCAGGATGCAATAAATAAAAAGATGCTCATCACTGAAAATATCCCCCAATTCTTTTTGTGCTTTTTAAGACAAAAGAACAAGTTTCTAGCTTTTATTTCCAAATTGGCTTTCGTTAGCAAGAACTGCATTGTTCATGCAAATTGAATGCAATTATGCAGTCCAGATCTAATTAGACTGATTGATATTGTCGTATCAGCAAAACACATACCTTCCTTCAAAACCCATTAAACATTTGCATCCCAACAGTATTATTATTTCCATCATTTTCTTCTAATAATTTAATTTTGTGTTCTTCAGTGATTCCTGCTCATCAGACCCTGAGCTGAGAGTGGGGGAGGGAGAGAAGGAAGGGGTCTCACTATTATTTTAATCACAATTCTTACCACTGATGCTAATAATACTTAAATATTTCCAGCTGGCTTCCTCCTATGCCTCACCACAAAAGGCTATAATTAAAATGTGTTTTCATCAGCTAGAGAACATGGTTGATTGACAAAGAACAGCTTATCTGAAAAAAAAAATTGAGAAGGTTAGTATAAATTTGGTGACCAGAAATAAATGTTTTGGCTATTTATCCTCCTTTTTTTTTTACATGCTATAGTTTGGACCACTTTCATTATACATCAAGTATAGAACTAAAATATTGTTGCATGATACCTTGAAAGCAGAAGTATGTAACTTTCATATTCAAAGCAACCCCCACCAAATATTTCTTTTACCTTTATTGTTTTTCTTCGCAACATAATCCAGCTGTTCAAATTGTTGTAGCACAATTTTCCAATTATGTGAAACAAGTTCTCTACAAGAATCTGAGCTACTAACAGCCAAAGGAATGAGCGTGAACTAAAGGCATTCAAGGTGGGCTGGCCTTAGAACTCTTGCAGGCATGCAGGGACTCGGGTTCGGCCTGGTCATCTCCTACATCACAGTCTCTTTTGAATTTTAACAATATTTCTTTCTTTCCTTCCTTCCTTCCTTCCTTCCTTCCTTCCTTCCTTCCTTCCTTCCTTCTTTCCTTCCTTCCTTCCTTCCTTCCTTCCTTCCTTCCTTCCTTCCTTCCTTTTATTAAATTTTAATGACACCCATCTCCCCTGTAAGGCAGCTCTTCATCTTGCTGTCTTCCAGAAGTTGGGAATACAATTTCTGAAATCTCCAGCTAGTACAGCCAACTGATTTCTTGCTATAGAGACAACTAGACTGTTGTTTTGCTCAGTTGTTTGTCACTCATGAACTTATCTGGTGGGCATTTTTTCACCAGGATTATCTGTTACAGACCGTTTTTTTTTAATATATATATATATCTTATAAGCTTATGGAACTGCCATCAACGATAGTATCTAACCCCCTTGTGTTCTGTTCACCCCCTTTTTATTGCCTTCAATATCTAATCATCAAGGTCTTCTCTGGTGGCTCTTGCCATCTCGTGATATATCCAAAATATTTACGTTTTAAATTTATTATTAATGCTTCCAATAAGAAACCTGGTTTTACTTTCTCTAGTACTAAATTATTTGCTCTTCTTCAATCTGAGGTATTCCAAACAATTTTCTGCGGCACATGAAAACATCAATTTTTGTTCATTCAGCCTTTTTGAAGGTTCAGCTGCACTGATTGATTGACTGATTGATTGAAAAATGTATATATCACCAATCTCAAGATTCTGAGCAGGGTGCAATAATATAAGCAACCCGACAGCACAATACATGATGGACTCCCAATACCAAAAATCTGTATAAAAGGAAAGGTTTTAAGCCACTTCTATAATAACAATAACAATGACAACAACAACAACAACAATAATAATAATAATAATAATAATAATATAATGTTGGAAGGGACCTTGGAGGTCATCTAGTCCAACCCCCTGCTCAGGCAGGAAACCCTATACCATTTGAGAAAATGGTTGTCCAGTCTCTTCTTAAAAACGTCCAATGTTGGAGCATTCACAGCTTCTGGAGGCAGGTTGTTCCACTGATTAATTGTTCTAATTTCTCCTTAGTTCTAGATTGCTTCTCTCTTAAAAGGGGAGGCAGACACACATCTGGGGTACATTCCATAATATGGGGGCTTTCTGGTCTTCTACCAAGACAGGAACTTGAGCAATTCTTCTAAATGTCCTACCCAGGCAGTCAGGATAGGTTGCATTAAGCAGTCCATTTCACAGCTATATGTTACAAGAGGGTAAAGCATATTCCTTTTGCTGTCATGTATGATGACTCTGCAGTTTAGTATTTTGCTTCCACTTCTCACAGCTTTTCACCCAAGTAGCAGATGTCTTTTTATCTCATAGTTATGGTCACCATAACCCTGTGAAAATTTTAGTCAAAGATGGTATATTCTGTTATTACTTTAGCTTCTCCACCTATTATTTTGAGGCTGGCATTGCTTATTGACATGAACTTTGTCATGCCTTCAGCATATACTGTAGTTATGTACATATATACTGTTGTTATTCTCTAGCATATGCTGAGCACCATCTAATGGCCAGGGACAAACCTTTTATTGTTTAGAACGTTGGTTTTGGTAGCATTTTTGACCCTACTAAGTACTAAGCCAGATGCCATTTTGTAACATTCTGAGGTAACAGAAACATCTAGAGGAATCCAGCTTAGTCTGTAACACATGTTCTTCTGAAGACAAAAATCTATGTCCCAAATCTATGTCATCTCTGTTTAAAGAATTCCTGTTCTTTAATAAAGTATCAAGATTTACACTTATAATCTGGCTTATTAAAGGATAGTGTCATGGTTCCGACAGATGAAACCCTTCAAAAGAACTTTGAGGCATTATTTTCCTTAAAGAATCTTTTATTCAGGAAACAAAGTATTGGCACTACATAGTTGAACCCAAAAACTAAATTCCCCTCCCCTGGATACAAAGTAACAAAGTACAATTCCCACCCCTAATAACCAGTCATAAATCACATTCCCCAATTAGCCTGAAGTGCAGGCTTTCTCCCCAGCTCTCCAGCCCACCAAAACGTTATCAGCTCTGGACCCAGTTTGTCCTTGGATTCCCAAGGCAGAGTTATTATTATTATGACTAACTGAACTCTCATTCCAATCCCCCCTCCCAGCACCAACTAATTCTAAAAGCATAGAAAAAATGGCTGCATTTTCATCTGTTGTCAAAGCAAGAACATCCGATGTTAGCAGCGTTGACAGATAGGAGGGTTTAGCTGCATGTCAAGCTACACACAGGGTAACATGTAGTGAGGACAGAATAATCTTGGATTTTGTTTATTTGAACAAAAGAAGAGTAACAAACTAATCTTTGCATTCTCTTCTTTCTCTTTCAACATAGACTCTTTAAGCTTTACTTCCTTACTTCCATGATCCATCAATCCATTAATCCGTCGATCCATTGATCCAGCCAGACAGCCAGACAGCCATCATAATGGAAGTATGAGTGTATGACTTCTTGATCTTTTTTCCAGCAATTTTAACTCCAATTTCTATTTCTTCCAGCCCTATATTTTGCTTTTTGCATTTGGGGATATTGTATTTTGTTCTAATGAAGTCATAAATTTCCATAAAAAAAAATTTTAGACATTCCATTTATCAAATTTAATTGATTAAATATATTATTTACCTTTACCACTAATCTGAAGGAATATTGCTGAGGTCGTACTTTGTCTGATGATGGAATCTCTTTTTTTAGTTTAAGTTGTGAATTTGCAAGAAGTTTATGATCTGAGCTGCAATCAGCACAAGTTTTTGTTTCTTTACTGGTTGAATAGAGGCTAAATTATATAAAGGAAAACTTAACAGCAAAGATGTCTGGTAGAGGACTGAAATATTCCCCATGGCACTTATTAATATTTGTGATGACCAATGGTACATACTCTTACTGAGTTCATTTTCCTATTTTCCTCCCCTTGTGCTTTCAAAAATGCTTAATCCTACTAACCAAGGTATCTCTCTAGTCTAAAGGATCTGTTGGCTTTGTTGCCATTACCAAATTGCTTCCTAATTTGGAAATTCTTTTAATCTTTTTTTTAATCTATTTCTTTATCATAGAACTGTATCTATCCTCAATATAGAGATATATTGATCTGAGGTAATATGATTTGTTGGTCCATAAGGAGGAAGAGAACAGCACAATCACTTTTTAAACATTTTAACATATGGTATAAATAAGAACTGAAATCTATGCAATATCTTAAGATGGATTGTAAACAAATTATCTTATTACAATTCAAGTTAACTTTGTTCGGATTTTCTCTTAGTGCATTCTTTGAGAAAATCCAAATGATTAGAGTATTGTATCATGTCTCCATATGCTACCAACCCTAGCCTTCCCTACATATTCATCTGCAGGAATGGTCAAATGGGTCCAGCTACCCAAAGCAAGTCTCAACCTTTTTTGCTTGCATCATGACACTGCAACCCATGGGAGTTGTAGAACTTTTTCAGAGAGCCACTTCGGTCTAGTGTTTAAGGCATCAGGCTAGGAAATGGGAGACCATAAATTCTAATCCTGATTTAGCCATGAACGATAATTGGGTGACCTTGGGCCAGTTATTCTTTCTCAGTCCAACTCACTTCACAAGTTTGTTGTTGTGGGGACAATAAGAGGAGGAAGATATTTTGGTTAGGTTAGCAACCTTGTCAACATTATAAAGGCAGAATATATACATATATAACAATAGCACTACAGCCCTCTCTAAGAGGCTTACAGAGTCAATATATTGTGCCCCCAACAATCTGGGTCCTCATTTTACCCATCTTGGAAGGATGAAAGGCTAAGTCAAATCTTGAGCTGGTTAGAATTGAACTGCTGGCAGTCGATAGAATTAGCCTGCAATACTTCATTTTAACCACTGAGTCACCATGGCTCATATACATACAAACATACATAGTTACATACATACATAAAACTTTTCTTATGGCTTAGATTTCAAGCTTCCTTCACACCTGTTCTTCTACCTACAACCTCCCAAATCCTTCTCTCTTCAATTTATTTCTCCTTCTGGAATATAAATTATATAAACTGGGATATAAATATAAATTGGGAGAAGGTATTCTGCATTATTATAGTTTGAGTGATACTTCTAACAGTCAACCATCGCAGGCATTTCAATTTTGCCAGGCAAATCTCTCAAAATCACAAAAATGTCCTACTTGCCAGCACCTAGTTTCTACCAATCTGCACAACAACAGGAGCAGCATGTAGGCTCAGGTCCTGAGAACACCAATAGGCCCACACAAGATACTGTACCAAAAAC
>NW_015387099.1:127148-132742 GCF_001527695.2 Protobothrops mucrosquamatus
CACACACACACACACACACACACACACACACACACAGAGTGGGGGAAGAGTACTGGCAGACCAAGGGCAGGAGAGAGCCAACCCAATAAGAATGTGTGTCAGCTTGTCGGAGAACAGCGTGAAGCCAGCTTGCCAGGTAAGCAGAAGATCGGAGAGAGGGAGAGAGGGGGGAGAGATAGAGGGAGGGAGACAAAGAGAGGGAGAGGGAGGGAGGGAGGGAGGGAGAGGGAGAGAGAGAAAGAACTCATGCACAACAGTCTCTATTTCTTTTTAATTAAACTCTTCAATCAAGCTCCCCCCCCCTCGTGCGCGCATGCAAGTTTTACAGCTCCCAGTGTTTTCTTTTCTCTGGGAAACAGGTCCAAGTGGCTCTTTGAGTGTTTAAGGTTGCTGGCCCTTGACCTAAAGCTACCATATCTGGGCTGGAAAATTCCAAGTACACACTAGGAGGCAGCAAAGAGACAGTTCTCAGGAAGGCTTTATATTCCTTTGCTGCCATCTACCAATATTTTTTGCAGCCCAGGTATGGTCATCCAGATTGCATCTGCCTAAGTACTTAAATTTACAGATTAATCGTAATAAACATGTAAAGATATATAAATTAACACACCCCATTTTTTTTAAATCCAGTCATCCAGTTCTATTGTTATTGTTATATTGTTAATTTATGGCATTTGGAGAGCTGAAAGTTTGGCCTTCAGCAAATGAACAATGCTGCCTTTGCCTGCCTTTGCTAAAATTCAGTTAGCCACAGGTCTGCACAGCAGGAAACTTCTTTTGCAGGCTGATTTTTTTTTCTGGTTCTTATCTATCTCACAGTGCCAGAATTTGAGACAATAGTCAGCTAACATCCTATTCTTTTTCCCAGATTTCCCACTTCAAATGAGCTTTTTATGGTTTGAAATTCTTCCTATCTTTCTCCTTCCTCCCCTTCTACTGTGTGACATGCAGGGCAGAATGATCAATATACAAAATGTTTTCTTCTGTTTAGCATTGGCCCTCCTCCCTTTTCCAAATCATCCTTCTAGCCAAGCTCCCCCCTCCCAAAATTCATCACTCTGATAATGACATGTCTGCTTCTCGCCATCTTTCCTTCCCTCTCCCTTTCTCCCCCCTTCTTTTAAGAAAATGCATTTTTCCAGGAAGCTTCCCTGGACCTCCAAATAATTTGCCCTATCAAACTGTTGGTCCTATCATTGGATAGATCACCATTGGATGCGATCACCATTGGATGCGATCAAAGAGCCTATTTAGCAAACTCCATAGTTTACAATATCTTCATACAACCTGTTAAGCTACTAACAGCTACATGACATGTGAGGTGAATTGTAAATCCAGATAACCAGCTTTCCTATGTTAACATTCTTGGTGCCTTATAACTGAAGCTTTATGATGAATATGTTCTTGAGTTCCCCTGGAAACATTTTCAAAAGGTCTTCAGTGCTTGTTTTTTAAGATCCCCATCCTAATGTTTGTAAGCTGTATGCTTGCAAATGGTCAGGATTAAATATGTCTAGTTTCTACATATGTAACTATCAGGACTGCCATCCAGTTACATCATGCATTGCTTGCTGTCAGCCTGCCATACTCAATGGGGGGGGACGACTGTGAGATGGGATAAGAGGGGGCATTAAGATGAGAGAATCGAAACTATGCATTGTGCCCTCCCGTGAGAGTCGCCAGCCGTTTTAAGGTCACATTATGGAATGCAGAACCATTCTCCCCATAAATACAGGAACTATTACCCAAACAATTTGTTAGCACCTAATTGGACACTCATTGATAACTGGGGGGGAAGGTGGGAACAAGGGAAAAGTTAACCATATGCTTTGGGGGCAAAAATCATAGATTCAGCTTTGCTTCTTCTGTAATCACTAGGCTATGATAAAGTGTACCTTCACTAACAATGGAACCTAGAGTCTTTCTTTTCTGACTGACCAACTTGGGATAGTTGACAATAGCTATCTACTGGATGTATGTAGTTAGTATAATATAGTGAACTATTTGTCTGAAAAGTATTTATGTAAAATAAAGCAAATGTCATAAATTATTTCCCTCTATATTAAAATCCTGAAGCAACATGGTAAATAGTTATACTTACCTGCAGGTAAAAACCAAAATCCTCTAAAGATCCTTCTGGAAACAAATTTCAGAATTCCACAGAAAGAGAGTGACATGAATAATAGCTAAAATGAAGTCTGTCTGATGCATATCTTCTAGGGGGAAAAAACATGGTGAGAGAGAAAAAAAGTTGCACATACTCTGCAAACTTTATTATGCATCTGAAAGACTCTCTTCCCAGTACTTTTGGAACCGGCCATAGACTGGGATTTAAATTTCCCAACTTGCAAAAGTGCAAATGTTGCTGCAAGCATGTCGAACTTTTTAGACCTTTTATGAAAAGGTGGAAAACTCCTCTGACTTATAAAATCAATCTCCATCTACCCCCAGCTTGTTCTAGTGAATCATTTAAGAGAATTTTTTTTTTAAATTAAAAACCAGAACAATGATTTGTTGCCCTACAAACTCTTTCCCAAAGTGTACAGTTAAGCAAAATGGGTCTATTCTCCACCGCACACCTCAAACGAGCAGGAATTTGAAGTTGGAACTCTAACACAGAGGTCCCCAACCTTTTGGGCACAAGGGACCGGTTCCATGGAGAGAGGTTTTTCCATGGACCAGAGGGTGTGTGGTTTTGTGTGTTGCCTTCATCCCGCAGATGGGGCTTTGCTTGTTTGTGCAGACCAGTTGCTGACATGCCGCAGCCCGGTACCAGGGGGTTGGGGACCCCTGCTCTAACACACCCAGGTGAAGCATCACTGTATCATATGAACATCCAGGTTACTCCATGCAAAGAAATTGGCTGACTTAGGAGGCAAGACCCAAGTGGAAACACAAGTGCAAACAGAATAAAAATAATACATTTTGTGTTTGGCGAGATCTTCAACAGGGAGAAATGTGAAAATAAATTAGTAATGTGGAGGCTATAAATTAATAATGCAGGAGACTTCAGAAAGGTCACTTGAAAACTCCCACTTCAGATAGTTTTTCCTCTTCACAATGAAACCTGGACATCTATGAGTCTCAGTGTCAATTCCGTGTTCATTCTCAGTGTTCGTAGGAGGTTTTTGGACTCTTATGTTCATATCTCCCTGCAAAAATATGTGCCTTAGCAACAGTGCATTTAAATTGCACAGAGACACACGTTCCTTCATGCAAAGAAGTGTATAGGAGGTGTGGGGGAAAAGAGTCACTCCGGCCCACTTCTGTTACCATGGTAACCCAGGAGCTGAGATTTAGCTTTTTATTGGCATTGCCTAAAATATTACTCTCCAGAGGCTGTCAAAATTATTTCATTTTTAGATGTTAAAAAAGGACAAAAAATATATAGAGAAAACAACTAGTGATGTTCAATAGCCAAAATTTCAGATACAGCTATGGTTCCCATTTGCAAAAAAAACCAAAAATCAACAGTGTGCTACATTCTGCACAAATTTAAAGAAATTATACAGGGTTATTGCACTCAAAGCAAGCAAGAAAAGATAAGAATACTGTACCCAAAGGACATAGGACAACGGAGCTGGCTTTTTGAGCATGGGATCTGTCCACACATGTTCAAAATGGTGGCCGTAATATTTATGTATGTGCAAAAAGCTGAAAGCCATATATATCTGGGAGTAGTGTGGTGATGTAAAATGGGAACTGCTTTTCTACTTCTTTACTATGAAAGTAAAGAGTTTTTTTTAAGTGTGAAGCTTTGGTCATGACAACAAAGCTTTTCAAGACCTTGTTCTTCTGTTATTATGTGCCGGCCAGAGGTGACTAAGCTTGAAGCTTGTGCATCTACCTTAATACATAAGTCCTTTTCAGGAAAAAAAAAAAAAAAAAAGGTAGTACAACTCCTTTGTGCTTCTTGCTTCATTATCTTTGGATGCTGTGCAGAAAAATGCTGAATCTTTTTCTCCAGAAAGTGATTCTCCCAAATATAGATTGATATTACAATGCTTTCTCCTTCTAGACATCTACTTTTTCACTTTAGCAAGTCATATGAGCAAAAAAAAAAAAAAACCACTAGCAAGCTTCTAAGTAGACCTAACCCTAACCCTAGTTTCATTTTCAATGGCAATAGAATTTTCCCATATATTTTACAGCAGACCACAAACAAGTCAGAACCAAAAGCTCTCACTGCCACTATCATTAATTTCATTTTTAATTTCAATAGACTTTCCCCAAATATTTTACAGTGGACTAGAAAGAACATGGAACAAAAAGCTGTCACCTTTGCTTAAATAGAAAATCTCAGAGAACCTATCCCTAGCATTAGTTTTCAGCCCTAACCCTAGCCCTAATTTCATTTTCAATGGCAACAGGATTTTCATCTATATTTTACTGTGGAGAAAAAATAAGTCAGAACAAAAACCTGTAACTATCACTGTTCTTAGAGAAACCCTTAGAAATATCTTAGATATCACTTTTTGTCTTGACTCCAAGGAGACCTAACCATAACTCTAACCATAACCCTAACTCTAGTTTCATTTTTAATGTCAACAGAGTCATCACTGCTTTTCTTAGAAAACATCTATCACCACCATTAGTTTTCAGAAAGAACTTCAAGTAGACATAAACTAACCATAACCCTAAACCTAGTTTCATTTTCAATGCCAATATAATTTTGCCATAAATTTTGCTGTGTACCAAAAAGAAGTAAGAATGAAAACCTGTCCTTAGAAAACCTCTAAGAACCTATCCATAGGCATCAGTTTTCGTCCCTGATATTAAGGAGACCTAACCCTACTCCTAACGATAGGGGACCTAACCCTAACCCTAAGGATATCCCTAGTTTCATTTTCAATGACAAAGGGATTTTTCCATGTATTTTACTGAGGAACAAAAGAAGTCAGAAAGAAAAGTTGTAACTGTCACTTTCCTTAGAGAATCTCTTATTCTATTCCTGATATGCATTTTTGGCCCTGACAACATGAAGATCTAACCTTAACCATAACCCTAGTTTCATTTTTAATTTCAATAGAATTTTCCCATGTATTTTACTTTGGAACACAAAAAAACTAACAACCTAAAGCTATCAACATCATTTTACTTAGAAAACCTCTAAGAATCTATCTCTAGCATTAGGTTTTGGCCATGACTTTAAGTACACCTCACCCTAATCCTAATCCTAACCCTAACCCTAATTTCATTTTTAATAGCAAGGGAATTTTCCTAGATATTTTACTGTGAACCAAAAACAAGTCAAAATAAAAGAGCTCACTGTCACTTTCCTTAGAAAATTTCTAAAAACCTATCCCTAGCATAGGATTTTGGCCCTGACTCCAAGGAGACCAAACTCTAACCCTAACCCTATTTCCATTTTTTAATGGCAATGCGATTTTCCCATGTAATAATAATAATAATAATAATAATAATAATAATAATAATAATAATAGTAAAGTTGGAAGGGACCTTGAAGGTCATCTAGTCCAACCCCCTGCTCAGGCAGGAAACCCTATACCATTTCGGACAAATGGCTGTCCAGTCTCTTCTTAAAAACTTCCAGTGTTGGAGCATTCACCGCTTCTGGAGGCAGGTTGTTCCAC
>NW_015387099.1:134483-138999 GCF_001527695.2 Protobothrops mucrosquamatus
CCCCCTTTTATATTGACCCAAATGCATTCAAGACAGTTTTTATCATTGTTGTGCTCTATTTCTGTAGAGATGTAGTTATTTCTTATATAGATAGCAACTCTACCTCCTCTTTTATTTGGTCTGTTTCTTTTAAATAATTTAAATCCCTCTAGCTGTGTGTTCCATGTGTGGGTTTCATCCCACCATGTTTCTGTAATGGCAACAATATCTATGTACTATATAGTGGACCAAAAAGAAGTCAAAATGAAAATCTCACGCTGTTGCTTTTCTTAAAAAAACCTCTAAGAATCTGTCCCTAGAATTAGCTTTTGGCCCTGACACCATGGAGAACTAACTTAACCCTAACCCAAACTCTAACCCTAGTTTAATTTTTAATATCAATAGAGTTTTCATATGTATTTTATTGTGGAAAACAAAGAACTCAGAAACTAAAGCTGTCACCATCTCTTTCATTAGAAAACCTATAAGAATCTATCCCTAGTATTGGTTTTTGGCCATGACTCCAAGGAGACTTAACCCTAACCCTAATCCTAATTTCATTTTAATGTCAATGGGATTTTCCCCATGCGTTTTACTGTGAACCAAAAACAAGTCAAAGTGAAAAGCTCTCATCGTCAGTTTCCTTAGAAAACCTCTAATAATCTCTCTTTAGGATTAGTTTTTTGCCATGTCTCAAAGTATCCATTACCCTATCCCTAACAAACCTTAACCCTAACCTAATTCCATTTTCAATGGCAAAGGGGTTTTCCTGTGTATTTTAAAGGTAAAGGTTTTCCTTGTCCTGTCATGTTCAATACAGGGGGCCATTTCTTAGCTGAGGGAGCCAGCATTGTCCGAAGAGACTTTCCATAGTCTTGTAGCCAGCATGACTATACACCAAAGGTGCACAGAATGCTGTTACCTTCCCACCAATTTGTTACCTCTTTATCTACTCGTATTTGCATGCTTTGCAACTGCTAGTTGGGAGCAGCTGGGGCAAGGATGGGAACTCACCCCATCACGTAGCACTTGGGGTCTCAAACCCAGGCTGTCAGCTCTCTGATAAGCTCATCTTTAACCACTGAGCCATTGTGCCCCCCTCCCCCCATGTATTTTGCTATTTGCCTAAATCAAGTCAAAAGAAAAGATTTAATCATTGTTTTCCTCAGAAAATCTCTTAGAAATCTATCACTGATATCAGTTTTGGCCCTGATTCCAAGGAGACCTAACCCTAGCCTTATCCCTAGCCTGAGTATAATTTTCATTGGCAATGGAACTTTCCCTGCAATGATCTGAAGAAAAGGTGGAATGCAAATCTAACCAAATATATAAATAAAGCCATCAAGTTCAATTTTCTGCAAACATAGGAATCCATATCCTGTGTTAGTACCCATCATACTTATCTATCCAGCCTTTGGGTGAACTCCTCCAGCAACAAGGATCCTCTCCTTTCCTCAGTTATTATTTTCCCTGCCTAGTTCTTTTGTCATTATAATGTTATTTTTCCTAATTTTCAAGCAACATCTGCCTTCTTGTAATTTAGGACCAGTATTCCGTGAACTGCACTCAAGGATAGAAAACGCTCATTAACATTGTCTGGGTTACATGTTGGGGTAACATTGTGAGGTTGCACATCTTTGCTATGTGTGGTATGGATATATTTCTCCAAATATAAGCATTTTTCTTGACAATGTTAATCAAATGTTAAATAATTTTCCCCAGGCAATGACTTCTTTCTATCAATCAACTTCCTGGGGATAGATGGATAATTTTACTGGCCCATCACTTTGAAAATCCATCAAACCCATAACCGGCTTTTGTGATCTGAACCTTTCCTTTTAATAAACAACAATGGTCTGGCCATGTTTTTTCTAGCTCTCAGCTCACAATGTGGCAACTACCCTTGGCTGTCACAAAACAATATTTCCCAATTAGTGAGAGACCCATAGCTATCCATTTTCATTACTTCCTACTAGACAGCTCTCCATTTAGGACACCCCATCTATCACCAAGCAAAGATTTTGACATATTTAACAGCCTGTACTCTTTAATAAAACTCAACTTTGTTATTTTGCTGGGTGGTTTTTTCTCTCTCTCTCTCTCTTTCTTTCTCTCAATGTGGTTTGCTTTCCAGCTGATTTTTATTAGGTCTCTGAAAGCTTTCACAACATTTTCACAGGATCACTCGGGCTAACAATATCAAGTGATTTCCTAAATATCACCACAGATTGCATTAGGCAAGAGAAATGAAAATATCTATTTTATATCTTTTGAGAAAGCAAGAGGAAGTTGTGTTCATTCTGATTTTAGCAGTCCCCATGAATTCTCTCATATAAGTGGTTTATGGTAGACAGATGATATGATTGAGAACCATCCCAGCAAAGAAGTCATGCTGAATATTTTGGAAGGAGCCATGTCAGCATTTGTGTTTATCTCTGCTGGTAAGCAACATTTTTGTTTCCTGAAATGACATCCTTGCACTTGATGTCCTTACATTTCATATTTGTCAGCTATCATAAATAAATAAATAAACCTCCACTTGAGGGAACTAGGCAGACCATAGCTGTGAAAATCCTTTGCTAAGTGAGGAGAGAAAATATTCACACATACACACAAACGACATACAGTAGAAGATGAAATGTTGGGCTTTCCCTGCCCTTTAGTTCTCCAAGGCCAGTATAAAAATTGCTTATTGCTCACCAGCAAAATCATGTTTGTGAATTTGTTCTTTAATGTGAAAGAATCAATACACACTCAAAGCAACAAGCTTATTTTTGCAAGCAGTTAGTTTGGCTTAACAAGCCCTGAAAGGTTTTCCAGCCCAGTTACTATCACACCCCAACAGCAATTGAGTGACTATAGCAAATGTAAAGGAGCCAAAAACTCCACCAGGTATAAAAAGTCCTAGAAAAAGAGAGAAAGAGCTTTGGTTTTTCTCCTCTGTCTTCTTAATGAGGGCACTTTGGAAACCCTGACTAGAGAAATCTCAGTTATGATCCATTTACTGATCAGTTTGAATGTTTTTGTTCCTTTGTTTCAAACCTAACCTCTACTTATGAAACAGCACCTGGTCAAGCTTCAGCTAACTCTAGTACAGAACTGACTGATTCAGTGGCTATAACTCTGCTACCTTGCTGTCTGGCTAACAACTTGCCTCTGGTGCCTTGGTTCCTCTTGGCTCCTGGATAATTCTGTTTGCTGCTTGTTCATGGTCCTATATAAATTCATAACCTTCTCTTCTACAAGGCCTGGAATACTATGTGTTTTTGAGTTACGAGTGGAATGGGCAGGCCCCATTACACTCATAACTCGAGGACTACCTGTAGCTGCCCATTTCACAAAACAAGTGATTCTAGGTGGCATAGAGCAAAATTATTTATTTACCATCGTCATAGTTTTTTATAAATAACTCAAAATGGCCAACATACTTAAAACATTTTCCTCCTTTTCCTGCCGTAAACCCCTCTATGAGGGAGGTGGCTGATGAAGGAAGGAAGGAAGGAAGGAAGGAAGGAAATAAGGAAGGAAATAATAATACACAAAGAACAAGAACTATTGTGGTTCATCGCACAGTCAGCCAGATGTCCAGACTGGATTTGGCATTTTTATCCACCTATTGAGTCCTTCACAAAGAGGTGGAATAGGCAGATGTTGATGTTTAATGGTATTAAAGGTATTGTCACAGGATATAAGCTGCTCTGAGTAAAGCTGCCTTTTGCAACTGACTGATGGTGAATTTGTTAATGCTGATGGTGTTCAGGTGATGCGCCAGTTGTTTTGGGACCCAAGGCACCTATTACTATTGGGGCTACATTTGCTTGCTTTTGCCACAGTCATTCTATTTGCAGGCCTTTGTATTATCTTCTCCAGTTCTTTCTCTTCTATTCTGCTGTCTCCAAGTATATGTCACGTCCGCCATCAAGATATTTTTGTCTTTGTAATCAAAAATTGTTAAGTCAGGGTTGTTTTGTGACAAGTGCCTATCATTTTGAATTCTATTATTATTTGAAAAACATTAGATAGTATTGTATGAAAACATTTTTTATAAAAATGCAACTAAGAAGATAAATAATGAGTAAAAGGATGGCAGAAATAATGGAGCCACCTCACTAGTTTACCAGTTCCCTGGGATTTTCTGGTTTGATGGCACAACCAGGTCTTGATGGATCTTCAGAAAATCAGAAATGATGATGCAAAGTGATGGCAATCAGACTGCCAAATATAGCTCCTTAAGTGACAGAAGCCATAGGATACTCTTGATACTAGATCTGGTGGGATGGGAAGATGCAACTAGGGAGTGGTGGTCCCTCAAATAACCTAGCTCCATGCCATGTAAGGCTTTAAATATCAAAACCAGCACCCTGAATTAGACCCGGAAACTAACTGGCAACTAATGCAGCTCTATAAGGAACACACATAACTAACTGCACAGCTGCATTTTGCCCCAGAAGATACTCTTCAAGGGTAGCCCCATGTAGAGCACATTGCAATAGTCCAACTGGGGGCTGTCTAGAGCATGAATAACCATGAGTATAAT
>NW_015387099.1:139879-143212 GCF_001527695.2 Protobothrops mucrosquamatus
TGAGCAGAGGTTGCAGATCCAAGAGGAGCTCCAGATTGTGCACTGCATGCACAATATTGTGCAACTTAACATGCATTTTAAATGTATTCCTGGGTTTAAAGTATGCACGTATGTTGTGTTGGTTGAAAATCCTTCTGAGTTTTTCCAATACAACATATGTGTACACTTTAAACTCAGGAATACGTTAAGACAGAAGCTTATCCACCCCAAGGTCAAAATACCCAGACACAAACAGAGCAATGTGGTATATGCAGTGCAATGCAGTGAGACATGTTCAGACCTGTACATGAGAGAAACAAAACAACCACTTCACAAATGCATGGAACAACACAGGAAAACAAATTCATCAAGATAGGATTCAGCAGTCCATCTGCATCTGAAAGACAACAGTCACACTTTTGAAGATAGCAAAGTTCACATACTGGACAGAGAAGACCACTGGTTTGAAAGAGTCATCAAAGAGGGGTATCTATGTCAAAATTGAGCAGCCCTCTCTCAACAGAGGGGGAAGGATATGACACCACCTATCTCCTGTCTACAACCCTTCCATCAATCCCAAGAAGGTTTCACACCCATTTGCATTCTGACTCAGGTGACTGAAGATACAGTTAAAACCCCCAAGTGGTCTCAGTGACTTTCAGAAGGCTAACAACCAACTTCATAATACTAATGGACAGATGACTGCAAAGAATATAAATCCTTCTATTTTCCACCAGTCAGTTAGAACTGAAGAAGCTTCTTGGATGAGAAGCAAAAGGATTTTAAAGGGAAAAAAACAAAGAAGTCCAATTGCCTTTTGGAAAAAGCACCTTTGGGACAACCATAACCTGATTGTTTATGTTAAAATGTGAAGGCATCTGAAGAATATGCAGAACTCTCCTCAAAAAATCTTCCAATGTATTGGAACAATGTATTGTATTCAACTTCCCTTGAAATCCCTCAGATATTCTACCCCATGGGGAACTCCCACACTTCTAATTTGAATTCAGGCAAAATTAGGGAGATACAGAACCATCCTCAGAAATGGATGGCTTATGCATTTCATTGAGAAGAAAACCTTCTCCCTCATCATTATTTTCCTACTTCCAGCGGCAGCTAGTCCAGTGTTGAATGGCTCTCACTCTACGAAGGTATCTTCTGATATTCTGCCAAATTTGGCTTCCCTGTAATTTCTATCCATGTTCCTCATGCTAATTCTCACACTGAGCAGTGGAGAAAAATGCTGTTTTGCCTTTTCTGTGACAGCTCTTCAGATATTTGAAAGTCACTATGTTGTCTCTCATAAATCTCTAGGTTAACTGCACCCATCTTTCAAAGGAATAAAAGGAAGGAAGGGGTTCAATCAAGGGCAAAGAGGCAGCAATTTCTAAACATGAGAACTAGGATCCTGAAGCTGATAAAGCCTGGCATGGAAAGGAGACAAGGAAACACAGTGATAATAACTACGAGGTTGAAAGTCGAACTTAGCATAACAATAGTTGAAAATGAAATAAGGAGGTAGAGAGTCTTTCCATATAAATACATCTAGACTTTCTGTAGAGATAAAAATTGCTACTGATATAACGATGCACTACCTGACTTTTTTAGTTGTGATGTTCTGCAATATAGAAGTCAGCAAGATCAAACCATATAAGCTAGAGGACAAGCCAGCATTCTAAGGACAAAAGATAAAATAGCCATTCTAGTAATGCTGCAAATAACTAAGGAAGTAAAATCTTTTTTTCTAAAAAAAAAAAAATTCTTTTGCATAACCCTGTCAAGAAAGCATTAACCTTTAAGACTCAAAATGTAGCAGCATCCTCCAGTAAATGATTAGCAGCCAAATTCAGCAGAACTATCTTGTAGAAGGGCAAATGTCAATGCCCATGAGATTAAACTCTATCATATTGGATAAAGACAAATAATGGCTGCCTTCTGCTCTTCTTTGGAAAGAGTCAGCCTCAGAGAACAGTAATTAAAGATTGACTAAATACACTTTGGCAAATGTGAGTGATTACTATTTAACATAGCTGGGGAAAGGCAGATAACATGTTTTTTTTTTAAAAAAAATCTCTCTTTTGTTACAAGTATGCAAGAAAACATTCATTATTCTTCCTGAAGCTAATAGCCTCTAGCTATGTAAGAACTGCCACACACAACTGCAACACAAAGTGCAACTTTGAGCATCCCTATAGATCTGGGATACTTTAAGTTCAAGGCATCTATTTGTTCCATAATCCCCCCATCTCATCCCCCCCCCAGAATAGGCTGAAAACATTGGCTCCTGGTGCTCTGAGAAGACGGCCATGGAATATTTTGGAGCTCACAATGCAAGTGTTAATATAACATGGATTGCCCACCTTTTTCTGTGCTGGAAGTGGATCTAAAAAGAATGGAGAGTGCTATTGCATTTTTTTAAAAAGAAGATTCTATGAATATTTATAGGGAACAAGAATCTGTTGGAGTTCTAAGGTATGAACCATCACACTTATTCAGCCTGGTATATATAAGTAAAGGTAAACTTCATAACTAAGAAATCCTATATCTCCAGCACAGCTTCTTCTCAAGGAAGACAAATCCTGGATAAAGAGCAAAGCTACTCGAGCAAGAATATTATAGATGAAACCATCAGCTCTCATTCTTTTGATGGCTTCTCGGAATATATAGTTCTTCAATCAGCCACTTTATAGAAATCTAAAGGAAGCTTTCTACTCAATTACTGCAGCAACCACCTTTGGCTTTGGGACTTAAGAAATGCATTCAAAGTCATGCCTCTGGCCAGTTTTGTTCATCAGCCAAGATCTGACATTAATGGAAATGTTATTTGGGGGGGGGGGGAATCATAAATCATAAAAGTACATTTGGCTCCAGCAAGTAAATCACATCTAGAAACACCTATTTTTGCTCTACAAAGAAGAATCATCTTCCATAACTTTCAGACAGTCAGTGCCTTGGGTCACAATGGTTAGTAGCTGCAAATGATTTGGGGCACTTTTTCATTGTTTCTACAGTGTACAATCCTTCCATCTTTCAGTCTGCAGAGATGTGTGTTGACGTGAATTCCATTTCCTCCACGGCCAAACTTTACTGTACTTCAACAACAAGGACTTCTGCTTCCTCTTGTGTGTATCCCAGGGCAATTGTGTAGAGATGTTGAGTCCAATTTGAATAAGAACTCCACAGATGCAAGACATCTAGTCTTATATGGTAGCTTCCCGAAGGAAAAGTACTAAGGATTCCAAGTTTAGGATCATACTTGGAGTTCAGCAAATCTTCTCCCAAAGAAAATCTTAAACTCTCTCTCTCTCTCTCTCTCTCTCTCTCTCTCTCTCTCTCTCTCTCTCTCTCTCTCTC
>NW_015387099.1:143235-147163 GCF_001527695.2 Protobothrops mucrosquamatus
CTCTCTCTCTCTCTCTCTCTCTCTCTCTCTCTCTCTCTCTCTCTCTCTCTCTCTCTCTCTCACATACACACACACACACACACACACACAAACACACACAAGCACACACTCACACACAAAGTCTCTTTTCTCACTCCATGGCAGGCGCAAGCAACCAGAACCACTTGTGAATAGCTTAAGTCAGCAACTTTATTGACTTTCACCTATACTACAAGAATCTCCCCAGACTGCTTACCTTCCCCTGGGAACAAGTAGAAAAGGTTTCATGGCTCTTGGGGGGTGGTGTTGAAGGTTAGGCTTATGCCTCTTGTGACTGTGTAAGGACTGAAGACTCACTTGACCCCTCTTTCCAGCCTGGCTGGCAATTTCCCAACATTCACTGCTTCTTTTTTGTACTTTACATAGAGATTTGCAATGGGAAGGAAGTACAGCATCCAACCACTAGGCAGAGTTATGGGGTAGGATTGATACAAAAAGTGTGATGCCTTGGGAAAATGATATTACCATGTTTAAAAATAAAAATCCTAACTAGATGGATTTGAATGCAAATGGGTAGGCAAGGAACTTTGTCCTTCGTTCCTACATCCCATCAGTCAACATATACATACTGGCTACTAACAGGTCTACTGTGAGGAAACCAGATATATCACTTGATTGCAGCTTAAACCAAAATATATACTGTATAGAAGACAATGTCCAGAGCTGAGATAAAAGAGTGTGCCTGCAGCAAACTTAAATGTTCACTCAGTCTGAGACCTGACCATGTCATCAACCAAATTGTCAATGAGGCATTGCCAATTATCCATATAGCAACAATTGGATCAGGAGAAGAAAAAAAACACAATTTAAAAACTAGAACAACTGAGATATCTACATGTCATGGTAAGTGGGACATGAGGATAAATCCCAAGAGAACACTCCTTGCCTTTTAAATGATTAAATGATCATTGATTAAATGATCCAATCATCCCTTAGAATATGTCTCGATCTGACCATAGATACCAAGGACATCAGGTCAATATCAGCTGATCTTAAAAAGTCGAAGAAACACAAACAGATCTCACTTTCAGGATTCTAAAGTTCACTGGCAAGAGAACTATTGTTTCAAATTCTTTTGTAGCCAACTCCATGTGAAAGATGACTAGCAAGTCCAGGTGTTACCTTAGTTCAGCCTTCTGTTTGTTGCTGGTTCTAGGCTTCAAGAGTTTTTGGCTCTTTCTAAAGCTTCAGATTTCTGCATGGCTGAAAAACAACGGAGGATCAAGAGTCTGAATTCTCAGATAATAGGAGGGGTACATAGCCAAGCACAAATGGCAATATCAGGGGCTTATGTTGAACCAGAGAGACCTGTGATTTATTAAACTCTCTTCAGAGATTACTGGACTTTTGATCCTGGACAGGAGGATCTGACAGACTAGTGTAATGGGAAACCAGTTGAAGCTCAATTGTTAAGTTTCCCAATCACAGCTGAAACAAAGTTCAGGACCTCTAACGGATAACCTGCCACAAAATGGTAACTTATTCTAAAAGAGGGAGAAGCTCTCATCATCAGCCTAGTGTGAATAGTCTAGTGCAATCAACCAATGGCCTCGTCTTTATTTTTATTTATCTCAGCTGAAAGATGCTGCAAATGACTGGAGACAGATAATTTAAAGTTTTCTGCAAAGAGCAAAAAGGAGGCAGCAGTGAGAAGACTTTTCTGGATACCTATTTTCCCCAGTAATAGCACTTTACCTTAAACAGCAAGGAATAAGAAAACTGGGAGGGGCTGAGACTTAATTTTTAATGTGGTAAGCCACCTGGAGTCATTTGTGTGTGTTGGGTGATGATATAAATTTGTTTAGTAAATAAATATTTAATAGATCAGTGTGATGCATGCAAAGACAGAACTGTAGCAGAAGGAATGGTAGAACCTGGGGGTGGAGTAAAAAGGGGAATCAGCCTAGAATCCCTACATAGCCATAAGCAAACTAAGTCCACCCATCCTGAGTGCCATTGACTCTTATCCATCTCTAATCAAGTGCTGATCATTAGTTGAGAAGATTCCTGTTCATATTCCTTTTAGCAATAAATCAGCTTAATTGAACTTTCATGTGTAGACCTGATCTTTGAGGCCTGATAAAAACTTTGTGCAAGATAATGTCCTGCTGATGTGTTAGACTTTGACTGTCAATCTGGAATGACTAACAGATACCAGCTCAGAGATGAACCTTTTTCCAAAGTCAAGATTGCCCATAAGTCTGTGAGGAAAGATATCTAATGCCATTGTCTGATTTACATTTCATAGATCATGGAATATTGCTTTTGAAACAGCTGCATCAGCTTCCCAACAGTCTAAATCTAAGCACTGATTCTATAAAATCTTAAAACAGTGGGCATCATTTTGTAATTCAGGGATTCCAGTGTATCCATATCCTCCAGTCAGTAGTAGTGCCAGTTATTCCTCTCTAATTAAACTGATCCATTCTAAGATTTCAGGGATTAATTGCTAGCTATTGTGAATACTGAGGAAGCAAGCCAAATCTCTGTTAAGGGTTGTGTGTGTGTGTTTCTGTGTTGTTTGTAGAGCATCATGCAGAATCAGAATCATACAGTTGCCAACCTTTGCCCTTGTATTGGCATTGCCTATAGCCTAGGTCAGCCTCTTCCCAAATTAAAGACAGCCTCTTCCCAAATTATCCTAACTGATCTGAAACTGATTATCCCAATCTGAAATAATCATTGTGTTATTATAGCAAAATTGGGTCTATAGAAACTCACAGTTGTTCCTGTGACAGCCCCATCATTATGAAACTGCCTACTCCAAGGAAGGATCAAAGTAGCTTCTTCTTTATTCTGCTTTAGGCCAGCTTCGAAAACCACAACAGTATTCTCATATTCTTTTCACGATTTGAAGAAAGTTTTCTAATTTTAATGCAATAAGTGATCTGGGCTTTGTTTATATCTTAAAATTATGACTGCATGACTTTTATGTTTATTACGTTTTATCCTGAACTGAATGTTGCCTTGAGCCCTCAATAGATGGAAGAGCGAGATGCCAAATAAATAATCAGTACAGGGTAGAAATATTCTTTTTCTTTTCTTTTTTTTTACTGCTGCTCCTCATTACATATGATGAAAGGGATTTGCTTTTGAATGTTTTTCAGAGACATTCTCTTCAGTGGATTGTGATATTCCTGCATTTTGTTACCAATGATTGTTATGTTTAATGTTTTTTCTCTTTATAACATATACTTATTTGTGGTGGCTGTACTGCATTGATATATTGCTGTTGTTGCTTCTGGATATACCAATTAGGTTTTTGTTTTCAGGTTGAAGTGATCTATACATTTTATAAATATATTAAAATGGGTTGACCAAGGCTGTGTGTGGGTGCATATGAACATCCCCCCTTTTCTTATACAATCTTCTCTCCATTGTACTGAGCTTCTTATCTCTACTCTGATCTGCAGCCTTCCTGGGTTCCCATATTTCATTCATTCAATCTCAAGGAAAGGAAAAGGAGGGTCTTTGAAACACAGAAAACTCATTCACACAATTTCTCTGCTCTCAGATTTGGTGGGTGACTTCATAAGTCCATTCATGCCCAAACTATAACATTAATAGTAAGATTCAGAGATAGGAACAAGAAATACTCTTTAAACTGTGTAATTCAACCTACGACCATTGGTATAGCTGGCTGTAAAGTGAATCAGACAAATGATTAGCTACTGAATGCCAATTGTTGGAAAATAGGAATAGGAGGCAGTCAGTGGAGGCCATCTTAGTCACTGATTAAGAAAAATAGCTTATTGTTTTAAAAGGTTGTTGGGGCTCATCCAACAGAATAATGTTATGTTCTTGATAACAAAGGTTTAGACTAGTACAGGTGGACATCACCTTACGACCACAATTGAGCCCAAAATTTCTGTTGTTAAGTGAGACATTT
>NW_015387099.1:147657-165030 GCF_001527695.2 Protobothrops mucrosquamatus
ACTTTTGCTTCATTTTATGTCTTGGCACGGTTGTTAAGTGAATCACTGCAGTTGCTAAGTTAGCAACACATCTGTTGAGTGAGCCTGGCTTCCCCATTGATTTTGCTTGTCAGAAGGTCTCAAAAGGTGATCACATGATTCTGGGATACTGCAACCGTTGTAAATATGAGTAGGTTGCCTAGTGTCTGAATTTTGATCGTGTAACCATGAAGATGCCGCAAAGGTCATACAGTAAATGTGAAAGATAGTCATAAGTCACTTTTTTCAGTGCCACTGTAACTTTGAACAATCACTAAATGAACTTAAGTTGAGGACTACCTATAAAAAATGAGCAACAAAAATAGCCAATTCTATGGACGTTCCTGGTAGATATACCAAAGAATTCTGAGGGGGGAAAAACAACTATGAGCATGCAACACTTGGAGCAAGTGTGACCTGCTGGTATTTGCTAGGTTTCCAAGCACACCGAGCCAATTATGTTCAACATACGCAATAAAATATGCACATTATTTTTTTCATTATTTGCGATGTAGCCCAAAACAATTTCACAAACCCATCAGGAAAGGAAAGTGGCTGCAAAATTCCCTGAATTCCTGAAAAATCCACTTCCTGACTGCCAGGAAATGCAAAAATAATTAGAATTGGAAATAGTTCATTATCTTTTCTTTGGTTCATGCATGCATTTCATCTCCCAAATGAAACTGCTACTTGATCTGGTGCCGACAGTCCTAGAGTGTGGAAAACTAAGAATGGAGGCTGTTTTCATATTAATCATCCACATCAAGTGACATCCAAAAGTCACTGTCTGACAGGAAGCTGTCAGAAGAAATGAAACCCAGCTCTCTGGGGCAGTCAATAATGGGATGGTGCTGTGTTGAGCCTGAGGCGAATGCTAAAGCATGTTCTGTAGCTAAAGGAGAAGAACCACTTTTCCGAAAAATAGGAGAGATTCAGCAGGGTTGTTTATCCAGCCCTTTGAAAGCAATCTTCTCTAATGCTGGGGCCTTTTGATACTGTGAGATTTCAGTTCCCACAATCCTCAATTGGCTGAGGATTGTAGGAGCTTTCAGCTGACACAGTGTCATTCTGAGGAAGATTAATCTACACTGATCTTTCTCAACCTTGGCAACTTTAAGAAGTGTGGACTTCAACTGCCAGAATTCCCTAGCCAATATCCTGGCTAGATAATTTTGGGAGTTGAAATCCACACAACATTGGCAAGGCTGAGAAACACTGGTCTATCTGATGCATTCAGAGTATTAACACAGCACACATTTGAACTGGAATAAGGAACAACTGTGTGTTTTTCAACTTTGACAACTCTAAGATGTGTGGACTTCAACTTCCAAAATTCCATAACCAGTTATACTGCCAGGGGGATTCTGGGAGTTGAAATCCACACATCTTAGAGTTGCCAAGGTTGAGAAACACAGGCCTAGGTGGATGGAGAGGACCTAGGAAATGGGGCTGTCGCTGTGTTACAGTTACCTTTTACAATAACTTGGCCAAAATATTGAATAAATAATAAGAACAAAAAGCTTAGCAACATATGGAAATGTTCACAGTAGCCAAACTTTTTAGAATTGGAAAGGACTATTTTAGACTGTCAATTTTCAGTTTCATGTAGGAATCCAAAACTGCAATAATTTTTGACAGATTCTTGCTAGCCCCCATGAACATATTTCTTTGTCATACTTATATAGCCACCCATCTCAGAAACAAATGATTCTGGGTGGCATACAACAAATCTAAAAAAAAACAACCTATGAATATTTACAAAACAATACTATTAAAAGCTCTAAAAGTATGGAAAGCATAAAGTTAAAAGAAATAAATATTGGATCAAGAACAAGTATTAAAAATAATGGAGCCACTTCAATATTCAATTTCAATATTTCACATCCAGTGAAAAGGAGACTCCCATACTTCTGGATGGCAGCCTATTCTATTATCTTATGTTAAAGTGGATCTTAATTTCTGCAATGTAAATCTATTATTTCATATACTGCATTCTGGAATAATAAAGAACAGTTCTTGATATTATCGTCTTTTCAGGTATTTGAAGAGCGTACCACCTCAGTCTATTCTTCTCAAGACAGACATGTCCAGTTCCCTGAGCAACATCATTTTTCTCTTTAAGGGTGAGCTGCATGGCAAGGTTCTCCAGTGTATGTTGCTCAAGGGCATGACATCTCACCAAAAAGGCAACTTTAACTTTTTCTACTGTACATCTAGCATTACTAGCCAGTTTTCCTGCAACTCTTCATTCTAGGCGAATACCTCCATTCTAATTATATAGGGTTTCCTGCCTGAGCAGGGGGTTGGATTAGAAGATCTCCAAGGTCCCTTCCAACTTTATTATTATTATTATTATTATTATTATTATTATTATTATTATTATTATTATTATTATTATTATTATTATTATTATTATTATTATTATTATTATTATTATTATATGTGTGCTGACATGGGAACACTTCCACACACTCCTCTCTGATCACTGGTTAATTCCCTCCTCGGGCATTTTGTTCCCTTTCTGGACTTCAATTGGAGGGCCTCTGTCTCTTATTTTTCTTTGTTTCATTTATGGACTGGTGAAACACAGATTTTTTTAGCTACTTCATTAACATTATCCAATCTGGGTTGGTCACAGGGACCAGAGGTTTAGTCTGGTCTACATTCTGGAAGAGGGAAGTTCCCTGAGGGAACTTCTGAAAGTCTGAAAGCTCAGAAAACTAAATCTCCAGCTCAGATTGGATCCTGCAATATTATCCTGGGGTACATATATTTGCCTTCACTTCATTAAAAGAATGCTCTCTCTCTCTCTCTCTCTCTCTCTCTCTCTCTCTCTCTCTCTCTCTCTCTCTCTCTCTCTCTCTCTCTCATATGAAATTCTTGACTTTTTTTTAACAAATTCTCTTCTTGAAGGCGGAACACTGAAAGATGGACTGAAATCCATGAAAGGTTTTGTTTCTTTTAAAAAAAAGCTTGTTTCATTTTTAGCAGGTTTACTTATGGGAGTCAAGAAGTTTAAGGAAAACTCTAAACCTTTCCAGTTTTTTTTTAATCTTTCTTAAAGGAAGGTGCCCCATCCCAGATACAATACTTAAGAGCAGAGTTTAAAGAGGAAAAATATTTTCTGCGATTTAGAAACTATATTTCTATTGATGCATCCTAAAATTTCATTTGTCCTTTCTGTACCACATAAAAGTGCTAATTTATTTTTGGGTTACAATGAGTTACTATTCCAAAGTTTTGCTAAACTGTGTATTCCCCATCTCTGCCTTTTTTATTGATTATTATACATCTGGCCAGTAAATGTGCAGCTCCATCCATTCATCCCAACTCTACCCTGAATTAAAGTATTACAAGTTGTAAAGAGGGATTTTTTATTATTATTTTCAATATTACACAAACTACTAAAGAAATTACCTGCTCAAAAGAAAAATATTCTGGAAATATTTCTTCTCATAAATCAATACTGATTTCTAACATCACATGGTTTTCCAATAGCTACAGAGCAGTTTCTTGTGATCTGTTCTGGAATCTTACAGATACCAATATCAAGCTGATGTTTCTATTATTTTTCTGGGTCTTCATTTTTCTCAAAACAGGGACAGCATTTGCCTTTCATCAGTTATCTGGTATTTTACTCATGTTCCAGGATTTGTCAAACAAAGTAACATAAAGATCTGGCATTGCCATCTTCAAGTTCTTTTCATATCCTAGAATGTACTTCATCTGACACTGGAGATTTAAATTCTAAGTAAAGAGTTACTTCCTGACAACTTCTATCAATGTCAAGCTCTAATGCTACCCTTCAATCCTGCAAGAAAGCAAGATATAACACTGGTGGTGTAAGTAAAAGTCCAATTTTCAATTGAACAGAAGTCATTTACTTTATTAGGATAGTTTGATGAAGAATAGTAACCCTTCCTGACCTCTTTTTATCCTTCTAACAGTTTCCTATTTCTTGCTCCTCTTATTCCTTTTAGAAATTTTCTTCTGTGTATTGCTGATATTATTTTTGGGTTCCATGTTGAATGGCAGAGGCTAAAGGGACAGTTACCATTGTTTCTTTCTATTATACAAGGACAGAGGGAGCCATACCTACAAAAGTCTACGGATTACTTGAAGCAACCTCTAGTAATCTGGTTCCTGCCATTATGATTCTGAGGGAGAAGAACTAGATAGCCCCTTCCCATGTACAGTATATCTGCCACTCTCTGGAGCTGTTGTATTTTGGCAGGAACTGTTATTGCCACAAAAGTAAAATCTATGTTTTTTATATGAGGGTAAGAAAACTGAGAATTTGCAAAATCTGTCATTGTTGCCCATGCTGGCTGTGCATTATTAAGGTGACCAACCGTCCTCCTTTAGGGAGGACAGTCCTCCTTTTGTGAGTTCTGTCCTCCCTCGAAAAGTGTCCTCCTACATGTCCTCCTTTTCGATATTTGAAGACTAATCTGCAGGGCTTTTTTTTCTCATAGAACGCTCAGAACGGCATTCCGGCACCTTTTTTTGATGGGTTTTTTTTCAACTTTTGCATGAGCTGTGCTACTCCCCCTATTGGCTTTCGAAAGCCAATAGGAATTGCTGCTGAGTGCGCCAAAACACCTGGCCGGCAAACTTTGCACATGCAAGTTGTCTGCAGCGAAGGCGAATTGACAGGAACTTTGCACCCCTCCCTGCTACCCAACTACACCATCTCCTAGTTAGTCCCGAAGATACCTGGAGGAGACTGGAGCGGCGACGCCATGGTAATTTTCTCTTGATCTTCGATCCTGCTAGGGCAATAATGGCTGTGGGTGCAAGAGGCAGGGGCGGCGGGGCTGCTGCAGGTGGGGGTGTGAGGGGCGGCAGTGGCCGGCTGCCCCCTGTGCTGTGGGAGCCGTGGGGCCTGCTCTACACGGGGCTGTGCAGGGTGGGTGGTGGTGCTGGCAGGGCGGCTGCAGGCGGGGTGTGTTGATGGTGGGTTGCCCCCCGGGGCTGGAGCCAGTGCAGCTGGTGTTTTGGGAGCCGCGGGGCCTGCTCTACATGGCGGGGCAGCAGTGCTGACTGGTGGCTGCGGGCGGGGGTGCGGCATGTAAGCATAATTACAATATAAAATGTTATTGTTACAAATGTTTTTTTTATTATGCATTTATCATATTATAGTGTATTCTATATTATTGTTGCAATGAATAAAATGTTTCTTTTATTTACGATATTTTTTCTTCAATTTATTTGTGTCCTCCTTTTCATTGTAAAAAAGTTGGTCACCTTAGCATTATGGTTCTGCAATATTTGGATGACCAAGAGTTAGCCATCTGTGTCCCAAAATACATCAAACCTCTCTGCAGAAAAATGATGAATAAAAATGTGAGGAAGTAAATGACCAAGATACGAGAAAGATTTAGAAAGAGGGGGAAATTGGTAAAACTAAAAATATCAAATGGTCTGTGTGTATATACATATGCATGCATGAAAAGCACAGAAACAGCCATCCGATTAGTTTAAAACAATCTGAATTGTCTCTTTTGATCATGCAACTTGGACTTTCTTGTCACAGAACAGAGGATTTCTGCAAAACAAATAAGCAAGAAGCA
Organism: Protobothrops mucrosquamatus; assembly: GCF_001527695.2. NCBI lineage: Eukaryota > Metazoa > Chordata > Lepidosauria > Squamata > Viperidae > Protobothrops > Protobothrops mucrosquamatus. The sequence continues at coordinate 153,249 of NW_015387099.1, forward strand.
ATTCAAAGCCTCAAGTTTCTAGGTTATAAACTTCAGTCCAGTCAGAGGAGCTGAATGTTATTTGTAGACCAGCTGCAGCTGGAATTGCCTATAAGAGATTGATATATTTCACTCGTCAGCAAAGCTAATTTCTTAGTGGAGATGGAGTTTGGCTTATTAGTTCAATAGCAAGCCAAGCATAAAGGAATGCTGAGATGCATATAAATGAACAGAGGGCAGTGAAGCCTGTGCACCAGCTGAAAGAAGCTGAGCCTGATGGAATGAAAAAGGCTACAGAACATACTTAGGATTTATTTCATTACTATTCCCAAACTGTTGCCCTGCATTCGGACATACTTTTATTTTGTAAATAGCCACAAGTGATTTCTACACAGAAAAAAAAGCCTGTCAAATTCTGGAGTGATGCATTTATGTATCAAATAAGAGAAGCATTTCAGCTGTACAATACATTATGTACCTGTGTGAATGAAAGCACTTGAAGTGCCTACAGAGAAGCAATTATTTTGATCCTGGTATCTTTGTTGACATCACTGCCCTGCTGCATTATTTCCATTTGAGGGGGGGATGTGGGTGTGGGGTTTTTGGGTTTTTTTCCGCAATCTGTACCAAGCCCACAATTGCCTAGCACACATGCACACCTTTTTGGTCCTTGTCAAACTTGGAGGGAAGCACTGAAGAAACATAGGAGTGATGTGTCAGTGATATTGACAGACCAGGGGTGTCAAACTGCCAGCCTGCAGGCCGGTTGTATCACGCAGAGGCGGCACCCACCCCAGCTCCGGCAATGCGAAAAAAGCCATGATATGTCGTGACATGTCACATGACACGGCGAGGATTGAACTGTGGGGTCCTTTGTGCTCTTTGAGCTTGGCTGTTTTCTTACAGACATTTTATTATCAAACTAGTAACATGATTAGTGTACTGATGATGCTATCTGGTTGGGTAATAAAATGCCTGCAAGAAAACAACCAAGTTCAGAGAGCAACAAGGACCCCACAATACTATTTTTATTATAAGGCTACAGTAACAGAATTTTGTAAGTCTGAATGCTTCTATCTCCCTCTTTTATCTTTATACGAAGATAACTTCATAAGAAAGTCTGAGATGCTTTCTCAGATTACAGTTTTGGCTTAGATTCAGATTTCTTTTACCAGACCATTATCTTGATGTGGTTCTTCCTCAACCTTATGGAATTCACAGCAAACACAGATAGAATACTGCAGGTCTTTTGAGGAATATTAATTCTTCATTCACTTAGTTCTATCATATATAATCTTAAAGCCAGTAAGTTTCATTTAAAATTATTTGACAGGTATTGTAAAGTAGTAGGAGCAGATGCAACATGAACAGTTTGGTAATGAAAGTTGTCAATTAAGAGTGCTAGAAATCAATGCTGGTAAAGGTAATTAAACAGCAGAAAAGAGAAACCAACATCTTCTCTTTTCTATTCATATGGCTGGCTTATATTGCCTGTCCTCTTGGCTGAGGGAAAATTTGCTAGAGATGGATTCTGAAGGGTCAGGTGAGAAAAGGAATACAAATGTATAAGCTGAACAGAGGGCTGGGAATGGAGAAAAAAAACTTAGGTTATGACATGGTTTCAGCTTTGAATGGCTTATATTTACTTTGCATTGTTCTAGCTGATTTCTGCTCAGTTTGTAATAAAGCCGGAATGATTGTCAATCTGCCCTTTTGTATTATGATATAATGTTGTGATGTTCTCTCTTGGGGAAAGTGGAGAGAAGCAACTTTGCTGGCTGGAAGTTTTATTTAAAATTTGGGAATTAGATGAGGACTGCAATAGCTAGAGTGTTTTCCTGAGTTTTGAGATCTGAGCTATTTTTCAAGCTACTTTAAAGAAATTTTTCAGATTTATGCTATGATTCTCATGTGTACCCTGCCTTAAAATGGCAGAACACAGCGTATAATTTCAGCAAACATGAGCAGAGGGAACTTGAAGATCTGTAAATAAAGGGGCTCTGACACTGTAGATCATTTCTGTAGTCCATCCCTGCTTCCTGGAAAGTAAGCTTGCTTGTGCTACTTGGCCTGACCTGAATAAATTCTCATTTCCTCTCACTTGTAAGCATGGCAAATAGATGCTGTACTTTTTATAACACACATAGCTTTGTTACAATGGGAGCCAGATGAAAACCAAGCCAAATTCCAGTGCATATAAAATTCTTGCCTTGAGAACAAAAAAGAGAAGTGATACTTGAAACAGTGGCAAATCATGGATTTGGTATGGGAAATCACTAATCCCTAGGCTTCATCCAGCCTGTGAAAATTCCCCATTCTGTCTCTAAGCTCTGTAGGAAGACCATAATTCTGCTTTTCCAGGTCTCTTGCTAGAATCCATGGGAAATAGGAAAACTTTCCAAGTAACAGAATATCAATCTTTAAAAGACTTTCTAATCTATTGTTTAGTCTGTACACTTGGGTATACAGTATATGTGACTGAAGATAAGCAATAAATACATCATGAATTGTGTACAGGAACATCTGCACAGTGTATGGGCTAGACTGTCCCCAGTCCAAATGGGAAATTCCATAGAAGGTCACAGAGAATACCAGGGCTAAAATCCTGTAGGACTTCCAGATCTAAGTGGACAGGCTGGTACTGGCCAATCAACCTGACATTCTGGTAGTAGCCAAGGACCAGATGATAGCAGTGGTAATAAATGTAGCAAGGCTAGTGACAGCAATATTAGGAAGAAGGAATACAAGAAGTTAGAGAAGGAACAAGAGCCTGAAAAACGAATTACAGAAGGTATGGAAAATAAAGGTCAAAGTGATCCCAGTGATGGTAGGAGCAGTTTGGGCTGTAACTCCTGAGTTGGGAGAGTGGCTCTAACAGATCCCAAGAACAGCATCAGAACTCTCTGTCCAGAAGAATGCAGTGTTAGGAACAGTTAAGATACTATGCAGAACCCTCAAACTCACCAATCATAGTGGGGACAAAGTTTTTTTTTTCTAGAAAATAAAACAGTATTTCCATACACATGAAACCTGACCTCCATAAATCAAACTCCATAAATTTTATGCTAAAATATTTCCTTATAACTATCCTGTGTCTCTTGCCATCCAGTTCCATTATATGATCCGAGATTCTACTATTACAAGAGAAAGAATCTCATCCTACCTCCTTTACTCAAATCACTGAATGGGTGATTTTAGGCACATAACCCCATCACTTGCTCCTTTTGTTTCCCTGCTATAAAAAAACCCCAACAATTTCCCAACATGGGGTGGATTCAATCATAATGAGGCTGGATTGATCATAGATTTGCATGTTATTTGAACCCAGACCTTTTTCTAAAACCATGTTTTACAGTTTACCATGTCTGATCCCAGATTGCCCCAGATAACTATGATTTAGTCAAGAAATCATGGGGACAGAGAGAAACATGGCTTAATGAAATCATTAGTGAGCTCAGGCATATATATTTTTCTTTCTATAAGAAAGTTCTTCTTGCTCTTAATTGTTCAGCATACTTTGCTGCATTTTTTCCAGCTCTGCAGTAATTTTTTTTAACCCACCTGATCTTGAAAGACAAAGCTGAACAATAACAAAGGAAGCTCAATGGCTGGATTCATACCGCTCTGCTTTGTTTAACCTTGGCTTGTTGGTTATGCTACACTTGACTGGATTCACACTAGTGAAGCCATAAACCAAACATGATTTCCGATATTGTGTGAACCTTTCAGAGGGACAGGGCAGCTTCAATAGGGAGACTCGAGGCCATGCTGAATAGTATAATTTGCAATCCATAAATATTTTTCCCTTCATGGAATTTTTTCTCTGTGTTGCAAGTTATAGAACAAGAAGAAACTTCAGAGCTGAGGATGCTTGGAGTAGAAGTCTGTTATTCTGTGCATTGTAATACATTAACAGTTCAGGCTGCCCAATTTTTTTCAACTATTTCCCATTACCAGGATAAGATAGAAGCATAACTGAGCAGAAGCAGGAATATTTAATTTTTTAAAAAGTGGAGAATGGGAGGGACCCAATTAAATTGTCATGAATCTCACTGCGGGGGGGGGGGGGTTTCACAATAAAAACAAACCCCCCAAAAAAGATTGCATCTTTATTCCAATCTAAAGTGAAGAATAACAGCAGACTGAGCCAGTTGGCGCAGATTAAAGCTAACAATGATTAGTTACAACTGATAACTGCCATTACCAGGACCAATCCAGCCAAAATATTTCCAGTGCATGCTCCATCAAAATTACGTGGAGCTCCATGCAAAAGGCCTCCTTTATCTTAGATTTCTCTCCCCTAGCAAGCAAAAGATGCTTAAGGTCAGAAACATTCATTCTCCAGAGCAATCACAATGCAACAAAGTTTTTAAAAAAACCTGTCTGTTTTTGCTAATGACAACTCTGAAGGGCTGCAAAGAAGAAGAAAGGGAAGAAAGGGTAGCAATGGCCTTGCAGGGTGCTGTCTAACTTGGTTTTGGTGTTTTTGTTTTGTTTTGCTCAAGGACTTGAAAGAGTGATGGAGAATATCAGTGCCATAATTACAGTGATTCTGGGCATTGTTGGAAATGCAGGGGAAAAGCATACTGAACTGTTTGCAAGACAAGGCAAATGAATGCATTTTACCCCTTAATTAGTTGGCTGGGGAAAATATATATTAAAAAATAACAATCATCAAGAAATATGAAATTGTCTGGATATGTAGCTTTCTATCGGAGTGTCAAACTGCAGGAAAAATGTAAAACATTTGAGGTGGACTTCCATAGTTACAATCTTTCCTTGATTCTGATTGGATCTTAGAAAAAAAATCCCCAAAGTTAAGAGTAGATGACATGGGTGGTCTTTAGACTGCCATTTGTCTGAAATGCTTTAATTTGGAACTCCTACATTGAACAGGATGTTGGATTTGATGGACCCCCACAATACCAACCCTGGGAGATAGCCTGGATTGAGAAAAAATTGTATAATCATAAAACCTCCTACAGAGGCTCAACAATTCTCCCTGCTCCAAGACCTGGGAGAAGAGCAGGTTTTCAATGACTTTCTGAACATCCTCAGTGTGGAACCTCTGTAGATCTCTTTCAAGAGCATACAAGTATTAAAATGGTAGTGATAATACAGCCATTTTTCCTCAATCCAGGCTATCTCCCAGGGTTGGTATTTTGCCTTCTGAACAATTATGATCTGTTCCTTTCTCTTTGTTTTAATTATTCTTACTTTGTGTGGAGGGCAGAAGTAGTGTATCCTTTCAATGATAATAAACAAATGAAAATTGTATCATCTCTTACTGATCGGCATTGAAAGTTAGTGTTTGTCACAAAGGGCTTCAATCTAAACTCCAGTCTTATATCTGATGGTATAAAAAGCAGAAATTTAGCAAGTGAAATTTTCCTTGACTTAAGTAAGGACAGTTTAAGAAAGGGGGCATCCGTAGTGTCACAGGGACAGGTTGCGTTATGGCAGCAGTTCTCCAAATGTGGTCTGGGGACTCCTTTCAAAGGGTCCACAAAGTCGACTAAGCAAATAATTTAACATTTTATCATTTCTCAGTTTTAATTTCTAATGCAGTATATATATATCAATAGTGTAAACCATGTAAACCAAAGCTTTTTGGAATCCTCAATAATTTTCAAAAATGTAAAAGGTTCCTAAGACCAAAATGTCTGAAAACTACTGCATTATGGCAATATAGTGGGGTTTTTTCCCCAACCCTCCATCATTCATAACATGTTCAATTCTTCATCAAGTTAAAAAGTTTGAATTAAAAAAGAAGGAATATCCTGGGATAGAAAGAACAAATTTTGACTAATCCACACCTTGCTTTTTTATTCAAAAGGCAGAGAAATGAAATCTGTAGAAATTCCCCAGGATGTCACAATGTTGGCAGGTTTTACGGTCCTAATTAATGGGTTTTTTTTTCAGTAGTAACTTTGCCTGACAAAATTGATGTGTGAAAATTTGCAACCAGTATGATCTATTGGCTAAATTATTGGCCTAGGTCTGAAAAGACTTTGATTCAAATCCACCATTAGCTCTGGAATTGACTGGTTGAGTTTAGATCAGTCATTCTCAGCCTGACCACCTCAAAGGACAGACTTCTCCATGTAAGTCAATCTGAGTTCTTGGACAACAAGGCTGTGTGGGGGGGGAGGGGTGTCTGTAAAAATTCTCTTCTTATCCCTATGGGATATAAGTGTCTTCCTCCAATTTGGGTCCTTTTCCAGAGCCTGGGAGTTTGAGGGTTCTACGCAGTATCTCAGCTATTCCTAACATTGCAGTCTTGTGGACAGAGAGCTCAGATATTGTTCCTCGGATTTGCTGGAGTCACTCTTCCAGCTTAGGAGTCACTGTCCCGAGTGCTTCAATCACCATTGGAACCACTTTGGCCTTTATGTTCCACATACTGTCTAGTTCCTCCAGTAGATTTCTGTACTTCTACATTTCTCATACACCTTCTTGATTTTGCTATCAATGGCACCACTACACCTATCACCACAGCTTTCTTGGAGTTGGGAGGGTCTAGCTTATATGTGTGGTGTTTCTGTAGACAATGCCAGCTACTTGGTTGTAGCATTCAGGGTTTGTTGTTCCTACCCATCTTACATTCTATCACTCTTGGACTATATCTGAGGCCTCTCTGCATAGTCTGCATTTGGGTTCTGTCTAGTGTAGTAAACCTCTGCTCGTCAATGGATTTGGTTCTTAATGCCTGTTCTTATGCAGCTAGGATCATTGCCTCAGTGCTGTCCTTTTAGTCCAGCCCTTTCCAGCCACTGGTACAATGTCACCCACCTCAGCTATCTTTCAGTGGTTTATCCCATGCAGGGTCTTGTCTTGCCATGGTACTTCCTCTGCTTGATCTTCTTCCCATGTCTACTGCTGCTGCTGTAGACATTATCTCAGCAAATCATTTTTGGCTGCCATGTTACTCATGTATTTCTGGATATTCTGAATTTTGTCCAAGACAGTGGCTTTGGCAATCAGCACACCCTACCCTGTTGAGAGTCAAAGCCACACTTTTGGATGTATAAAAGGTGGATGGATGGACGGACGGATGGATGGATGGATGGATGGATGGATGGATGGACGGACGGACGGAAGGAAGGAAGGCAGGAAGGAAGGAAGGAAGGAAGGAAGGAAGGAAGGAAGGAAGGAAGGAAGGAAGGAAGGAAGGAAGGAAGGAAGGAAAAAAGGAAGGATAGAGCTAACCCTTATGCCATTCTGTTGGATGACAAGCATAATTCTGCAAAGTTTAGGAAAGGACAAAGATATCGACAATTCCCAGCACTTTAAAATGACAAAAGCAGTGGTGTGCAATTGCAACACAAGTTCTGCCATTTTATGCATGTCACAATTCATATACAAAAAAGATAAAATCATCTGTCATATCAGAGTATTACTGCTTAATTGTTTTATGGGGAGGGAGAGAAGTGCCTTTGGAAAAGGATTTGGAACTAGTTAGCTAAATAGTTTAAAAACATGAGGAAGAGAAATATAACTAAATCTAATTTAACACATAAATGAATTGAGATGTTATGGTGAAATAATTATGAAAAATCTTCCTTGGCTAAGTAGTGATAAAATAGAGTGAATGCTGCCCCAAGTACTTTTTTTTTTTAATTCACAAGTCCTCTTCTTCTGTTTTAAAGTAACTGGACATCCCCATCAGAAATAAGCAGAGGAATTAGTGGAGAGGACCAGTTATGGGAGGTTTATTAGCACTTTCTTCCTCTAAAAGGGTTGGCCAGTATGAACATCTCAGTTTCTTCTAGTTTCTCATTTCTAAAAAAAATCAACTCCTTTCCGTTTATCTTCATTTCTCAGTTTTGTGATTCTGTCAATATTCTGTTTTGCTCTTGGGATGTTTTAGAGATTCATGTTAAACTTAGCATATATTTTTGTATTCATGCTCCAAACATACATATATTTGTACAGTACTGTATACAGCTGTGATTTACAGATGTATTGTATCTGTGATATTATGCATTTTGTACATTATTTCAATGAATTGTTATCATTATTTAAACTGTATCAGTTTTTATGACTTGTGGACTTGAACTGGGGGTATCCTAACTATTATACCAAAACAGCTCACAAATCAGTTGTGTCAGATGCAAACTGTTTTTCTCCATCTTTATTACACTACTCAAAATATCTCCTAGCTTCGAATCTTGAGAATGGGGAAAGAAAGGATGACAACTAAAGTAAAGAACAGAATCTATTGGCTTAAGGATTAATATCTGGGGCACTTGTCTTCTCACTCTGATGCTTTCCAGATATGTTAGGATTATAATGTTCCCAAAATGCTGGAACTGCAGAATTTGGGAGCTGTAGTCCCAACACATTTGTGAAAGGAACCAATAATTTGGGCTGAATAACATGACTGCACTTAGCCAATTTACAGTGAATCTTGGAATGACAATGTCATATTCCAGCTGAGGCCCAAAGCTTACAGAAGTGACTTCAGAATCATGTAGAAAAGAAGTCCTCAACCCCTGGTCCATGGACCAGCACTAGTCCAGGGCATAACAGCAACCAAGTTGCTCAAACATTCAAAGCCCCATCCACGGGATGCAGGCAGCACGTGAAACCACGCCCCCTTCGGTCCACGGAAAAACCTCTATCCACGGAACTGGTCCCTGGTGCCCAAAAGGTTGGGGGCTTCTGATGTAGAATGTTCATCATCTTTAATAGTTCTATTCATCTCTTTCTGGATGAATAGACATGTGGACGTGTGGTCTGCTATTCACAGGATGAGCCCTGCTATTTACTGCATCTATTTAATTGTTCAATAAATAAAAATGCCCTTAAACATGCCATACAGTGGAGAATAGCATTAAAGCCACAATTGTTGGGAATTGTTTCATTTAACTTGTGACCAGGGACAAGTGTTATTGTTACTGAAGATAGAGTCCTACCAGCTGGCTGGAGATAAAGAGTGATGTGATTGCCCTTTCCTTGCTTTTCTTCTTTCCTTTAATTGCCTGCAAAGTTCTGATAGAAAAGGCTCTTCTGTGTTGATTCCCATTTTGGGTTGCTTCATTAATATTTGATGGCTCAGCATGATAAAATATTTAAAGCTAAATATATTTATGTGAACACATTAGCAGGGTCCTGGGAACAAATCAGATTACCAAGCTTTGAAAGTCAGCCTGGTGTTATGGTTAAAGTATTGGATGATGGCTGGATAGACCCAGGTTCCAGTTCACCATCCATCAAGAAAATTGACTGGATAAATTTCTGACCCATTTCATACTCATTGCAATGGGTGGATAAAATGAATGGGGATCCCTATGGAAACTGCCTTGAACCTTTGGAGGAAAGGCAGGTGATAAATATCTCAAATAAACAAAAATAAAACTTTCATATGCAGCATTTAATTAAATCTATAAACAATGTTCTCTGTATTTCTTTGAGGAAGCTTGCTGATTGTATCAGGACACTGTATGGCAGATTTTTAAATTCTTCTAAGTCACCCTGATTGAACCAGATCCTGGGAGATTATTTGAGTCAAAAAAGATAGGACAGAAATATTCTAGAATCACAGAAACATAGGGCTGGAAGGGATTTTGGAGGTCTTCTAGTTCAACGTCCTGCCAGGCAGGAGTCCAAGCCAGACAAATGAATGTCCTATCTTTTCATGAAAACCAATCAGAGCTGAAGAAGCTTCTTGGATAAGAAGTGAAATGTCTTCAAAGAAAGAAAGAAAGAAAGAAAGAAAGAAAGAAAGAAAGAAAGAAAGAAAGAAAGAAAGAAAGAAAGAAAGAAAGAAAGAGGAAGGAAGGAAGGAAGGAAGGAAGGAAGGAAGGAAGGAAGGAAGGAAGGAAGGAAGGAAGGAAGGAAGTCCAGTTGCCTCCTGAAAGAGCACCTTTGAGACAACCATGACCTGGATGACTGAGAATCTCCATAATCACTATCAGAAAATTTCTCCTTAGTTCCAGATAGGATCTCTTTTTAGCAAGCCTCTCTCCTTCCCCCCCCCCACCTCTCCCCCCTCCCAGTTGCTTCTTGTCCTGCCCACAGCTACTTTGAAAATCAGTCAACCCCTCATCTCTGTGACTAGTCCTCAAGTACTGGAGGGGATTTTCAAGAAACAGGATGCAAAAGACAACCTATGTATCACCGATGTGTTTTCCATTCATGTCTGGGTTATAGTGAGCTACGTATGGAAAAATAGTATTTCACAGATAATTTCAAGAGAGCCGAGAAATATTTCATCATGAAAGCATTTTCTCCTGCAGTATTAAATGGCACAACTCAACCCACCATAGCCTCCAGAAAGAAACTTATATTTAGTAGTAGCAGAATTCAAAGAAATAAGAAATAAGATTGATTTTATGTTAAGATTATAAACAAACCAATATATATATAATCTGACTTTATATACACATGAAATTGGTTTGAACTGTGATAAAACTGGATTTTTTAATCAATGTTTATTTAAGTACCATTTTTTCTAAGGCTTATATCTCTTCAACCAGTTAGCCTCAGTCACTACATGTAATTAGAATACAGAATATAGAATAAGACAAGTTGGAAAAGTCCTTGGAGATCTTTTAGCCCAACCCCCTACTCAAGCAGGAGAACCTATATTAGTGGTGACGAACCTATGGCACGGGTGCCAAAGGCGGCACTCCGAGCCCTCTCTGTGGGCACATGTGCTGTTGCCCCAGCCTCGCCTCCCCCCGCAACCCTCTCTTCTCCAGCAGCCCCCCTGAAGGAGAGTCGCCCCTGAGCGTGCCCCATGTGGAGCAGCGCAGCCAAAGACATGGCAGCCAGGCAGCATAGACAAGACTCTGCCCTCACGCCCCATTGTGCACAGCTGATGCTGCAGGGCGCGGGCAGAGAGCGTGACCACCATAGCGCTTCTGGGCTGCCTGAGCGATCTGCGGTGGGCCCTGGAGGCAGTGAGTGGCCCTGCGGGCAGGCAGGACGGGGGATGGGGTGGAGCAGGGGTGGGGCAGGGGGTGGAGTGGGGGCGGGGCCAGTTTTTGGGCACTCGGTCTCTAAAAGGTTCACCATCACTGACCTATATTATTCCAGACAAATGACTCTTCTTTTTAAAACCTTCAGCAATGGAACACCACAGCTTCTGAAGGCAAGCTGTTCCACTGATTAATTGTTCTCACTGACAGGAAATTTCTCCTTAACTCTAGGTTGCATCTGACTTTGATAAGCTTCCATTCATTACTCGTTGTCCTGCCCTCAGATGCTTTGGAGAATAGCTTGACTCTTCTCTGTGACAGGTCCTCAAATATTGGAAAACTATCATGTCACACATTGTCCTTCTCTTTGTTAGACTAGACATACCTAATTCCTGCAACCATTCATCATATGCTTTAGCCTCCAGGACCCTAATTATCTTTGTTGCTCTTCTCTGCACTCTTTCTACAATCTCGACATCTTTTTATATCATGCTGACCAAAACATTGTATTTACCAGTGCTTTTTTTCTAAAAAAAAAAAAAAGGGTGCCGGAACTCACACACGTCATACAACTTGCCTTGCCTACCCTACAAGGTTCCATCCCAAAAAGGTGCCGGAACTCTGTTCTGGGCGTTCTATGAGAAAAAAAGCCCTGGTATTTACATACTTGTGTAGTATTGTATATACATACTCAGTTTCCATAATAATTACTTCATCATAGTCAGGATACAAACTGCCAATTACATAATCAGAAGAAAGCAGTCACTGGGATTGCATGCCTTTCTCAGCCATGTTCAGAAAAGCATACCACATCACTCATAAGTCTTTTTCCTCTGCTTTTCTCCTCACCCCATAAATTCTGACAGTTGTGTACATTT
>NW_015387099.1:165999-212429 GCF_001527695.2 Protobothrops mucrosquamatus
GTATATACATACTCAGTTTCCATAATAATTACTTCATCATAGTCAGGATACAAACTGCCAATTACATAATCAGAAGAAAGCAGTCACTGGGATTGCATGCCTTTCTCAGCCATGTTCAGAAAAGCATACCACATCACTCATAAGTCTTTTTCCTCTGCTTTTCTCCTCACCCCATAAATTCTGACAGTTGTGTACATTTCATTAATTAAAAAAAAAGTTTAGAGGCAAAGTCTGTAACCTTTTGGGTGCTTCCCAACAATACATAATGAAAAAAACACTATTCCAGATATAGAATTTGCATTTATCTGCTCTATGCTGGGGGCCATGGTCATGATAGTGTGTCATAATGTAGTGGAGCACTTTTCAAACTGGAGGAGCTGAAGAAGCTTCTTGGATGAGCAATGAAAGTCTTCAAAAAAAGGGGGGAAAAGTCCAGTTGCCTCGTGAAAAAAGCATCTTTGGGATAACTATGACCTGGATAACTGAGAATCTCTATAGACAAGACAGTGGAAGCGTTCATGATTTTTTTTACACTATTTACAGTGAGGTAATTTACAACAAGTATTTATAACACATTCCATGTGTTCACATAGTGTCAGGTTTCCTTTTAAGTCTTCCTCCCAGAGACATTTTCTCCCTCTAAGTCTCCTGCTAGCAGCTTTGTTTTCTTCCCTCTTTCATTCTGACTCCCTCTCCAATTTTTGGGCTTCACAAGAGAGAGAGAGTGAAAAGAAAGAATGGGGCTAGAATTTTATTGTTGTGTTCTGAGCACAGCTTGATTTTCTCCTAGATCTGCTCAATCAAACACTTACAACCCACTGGCTTCCCTTTCATGATCCCTGAACTTGCAATCAATTTTAAACTATGGTATTCTGAAAAAGGACAAATAGTAATCTACTCTATTCCCTCTTCAAAATGTTATGGATAGCACTTAGACTTATATACTGCTTCAGAGTACTTTACAGCCCTCTCTAAGCAGTGTACAAAGTCAGCATATTTTCCCCAACAATCTGGGTCCTTATTTTTCCAACCTCGGAAGGATGAGTCAACCTTGAGCCGGTGAGAATCGAACTGCTGGCAGTTGGCAGAATTAGCCTGCAATACTGCATTCTAACCACTGTGCCACCACGGCTCTTACATGGATTTCTCCTGTATGAATGTAAACCTCCACACTTTGGTAACCCAACACAATCAGACTTTTGCTGCAGTTTCTTTGGAAATCTCTAGCAGTTATTGTTTTTTCTGGAAAAAAAAATCCTCCAAAGATTTTGCTCTGCCAGGCGCACAACTCTTTCCTTAGTGATGTGGGAATAGCAGGGTGTGAAAGGGAAATGATTGGATTTCTTGACAATGCTCAAAATTGCATGAAATGAAAAAGAAGCAATATGTTCATTGTTTTGTTATCTTGAGCTAGAGCTAAGCTGGCTAGGGAAAAGGCAAGAAACATTTTTTGAAATTAAAGTGTTCTCCCTTCCTATGCATTAGGTAATGATCTCACACAAAAATGGCTGTTTGGGTTAGAATGACAAAGGTCTTGGTAAAAAAAGTGAGAATGTAATGTAAAGATCTCCAGCCAAGAACAAGATGTAACCTCTCAGCTGTCGGGGTTTGTCTGGATCCTTCTCACTTAAAAGCAAAGCTCGATTCATAGTTTGGCTTCATCCAAAGCAAGCATTACATTTTTAGAATCCCTGTGAAATGTGAATAAAAACATTAATTTTCAATAGAAAAGAGAAAATAAATCTATCCTAGTCTCAAAAACTTTTTTTATAGTTAGCAATGTCCATATATACACACATGCATATATTATACACACACAATTTAATTTTGTTTTTCATCAAACTTAACCATGGCTTGCTGAATAAAACATAGTTATCTGAGTTTATCACACTAATCCACTAACTTATACAGGTTATAAAGCACAATGTGTAGACCCAACCTATCATTTGCTGTTACAAAGGATCCTCCCAGCTTTGCTTTTTAGCAAAGCTTATTCTAGTTTCAAGGTTTAGTTTGTACCACAATTATTTTAAATGGTGAATAGAAGGTGAATTTTAAATGAATCTCTATTTTTCTCTCCCAGGAGTTTAAATCATCTACCTATGGATTAATCCACTTTTAATTGTAACTTAGAAATGACTCTATTCTTAGTTGCAGAATAGGTCTGTTACAGGTTGATGACTATGTTGGGAACTTCATGATGGATAAGGGCATTAAGCCCTAGTTTTCACGCCAATAAAATATTCACTTTAGCTGCTATCTCACCTGATTGCCTATGACTGCTTCACTTAATGACTGCAATCTCAGCACTCCTGGTTGTGGTTGTTAAAAGATTATACAGGTCATTAAGCAAACGGAGTCCCAGATGAGGAGCATGGAATGCCTTGGGGTAGGAAGAGACTTTAAGAGGCTCTCCTCAAGAGCTGAACACCCTCCCTGATGAAATCCATAAGAGAGAGAGAGAGAGAGAGAGAGAGAGAGAGAGAGAGAGAGAGAGAGAGAGAGAGAGAGAGAGAGAGAGAGAGATTTACTCATGACCTCCACCAGACCTCTTGGGGGCTCCTTTATGCTCCTGAGGCATCCCATGTTCCTTAAATTATACTGCCACTTTAGTCTCTGCTTGGATTTCAGTTCCTTCTCATTTCTAGGGGATGGAAAGAGCTGCCAGCCAAAAGATGCCAGTTCCCCTTCATGCATGGAAGGGACTCCTTAAGCAGTGTGATGGAACAGAGCTCAAGTCTTCAGGATCTGAGCTCCATTTCTGCATCTCTCCTCCATGAGCAGAAGAGAACTGTTTGGCAGGATGCAGAAACGGAGCTCAAAGCATCAAGAGGAATGGTTTTTTCCTTCCTACTGAAGTTGTTCAGCTCCCTTGTCAGGAAACTCTTTCAGCCAGGCCCCAGAGATGAGAAGAAATCCTTTTGGCAGGAGGCAGCAGCTTGTAACTTTCCCTCTTGGCTTCCCCATTGACTTTCTGGGGAAGCCAGCAGAGAAGGCTGCATATGGTAATCACATGATTGTGAGGTACTGGGCAACTGATCATAAGAGTGAACAGATTGTCATATACCAGACCATGATCATGTGACAGAGGATGATAGTAAGACACAATGTTTTATGATGGCCAGAAATACTTTACAGGCCTTAAAGCACCCATTCTAAGGCTGTTGTTACTTCAAACAGTCACTAAACAACCAGTTATAAATTGAGGTCTACCTGTGGTAGGAATAGTTTTAAAAAGCAGCAGCTATATAGGAAAAAATATGTTCAACTATAATATACTGAATGATGGCATTCACAGAACAAGCCCAACTATGTCAGTTATCCATAGTGTCTGCAAAGCCTGATAATTTTTCATCTTGTTTTGTTTTGTGGCTTAGTGTATTATGTTTGGCATGTTTTCTGAATGCAGCTAATGACTGACCATGCTGCTTTCTTTCTCCTATATTTAGCACAGTTGGGAAGACTCAACACTTCCATCTTTATTCCACATCTCTTGATGAGCAGATAGTGCCAAGAAAATGTGTAATTTTGATGACTTCAGCTCAATAAACATGTCTGGGGTGACTGGCCTCTTCAACATAAGAAATCAATTATAATAATAGGAGAGTGGAGAAATTGAGAATGAATAGAGGCAGTTTATTTTTAAAATAAAGAAGAGTTGTTTAGTGAGCTTGCCAATGTCTACATTACATAGAAATAGATAGATGACAGACAGACAGACAGACAGACAGACAGACAGACAGACAGACAGACAGAGATGATAGAGGGAGAGAGATAGAGAGAGAGGGGGGGGACTCCCTTTTTACAACTCTGTAATCCCTTAATAGATCTCGGGGTAGAGTCAGAGTGATTGGATGGAGCTGAGAGTTTATTTGCTGGATGTTCTTCCTGATGTCACATGGAGTTCACAACAGATTTTTTTTCTTTGCACCCTAGGAGAGAAACATCTACTGCTACCTAGGATTGAATCTCTAAGTTGAAGGCGAATATCTTCATCACTAGGCCACCACACCCACCCACACGTGTTAATGTGAGTGTGTATACATGTATACATGTATACATATACATATATAATAAATTAATACCCGCAAACGCTATGATCCAATTACAGATGAGGAGGACAGGGGCAGGGTGGATGGGAGATGGGATCTGTTGTTAATCGATCAACCATCTCCACTGTGATGCTCCCCCATTGGGCCCCAAGCTAACTGATACTGGATTGTCCTCTGCAGAGAGTCTCTGCTGCAGACAGTCATGCTATGCCAATGGAGACCAGGTCTTCAATGACATCACCTGAGTGATCTAGAGAGGGAAGTCACACATCACTCATTCTCAGTTACACACCTATCCGTACCATTTGAATAGGGTTTGTAGAGGACACCAGATGTGTAAATACGAGTGTTCAAATTGTGCTGACAACAAGGGCTACATCAATAGGGATGCACACAAAAAAACCACCCCAACTCCTATCAAAAATCCCTTTTCTTCCATCTCCAGCAAGCTTTTTGCAACAGCTTTCACAATAGCACCATCCCTGGAGGCCTGCAGGCAGTTTTCTACCAGTGGGAGAAAGCAGGTTAAACCTTTTCAGGAGAAGAGATGTTTTTGCTGTCCCCGGTGACAGACTAAAGGAGAAGGCTGTTATCACAGAAAGCAGGTTTGGTTTCCACCAGGGTAATTGATAGATCTGCCCTATTCCTCTGCTACTCTGTTGGCAATTGTTAATGGACATAAGTATATTTGCTACGACTGTCCTGATGTGCTGAGTTTTTAAATGACTCCAGGAAGAAAAGTGTTTGTGGGGAAGGAGGCTGCTGGAAAAATAAGAGAGATGCTAAGAGAAGCAAGCACACTGCGGTCTGGCATGCTCCAGCTTCAGGTCCACAATTTCTGACTGTGATATTGTCTTGGAATTATAATTTCTAGAATTTTAGGGAACTGTAGACTCTTTGGGAGCTCTTAATGGAGGGCTCCAAGTAGAACTATCAACAAAGAGAGCTTCCTTAAATTAGCCTCAATTGTGTTAAACAATCACAATCATGTTCCATTTTACATTCATTTAAAAATTAAACTAAAACAATGTCATGGACTTACATGGAGCCTCCAGACTCTTTTTGTAGAGCTCATTCAGTAGCAAATTCTGAGAACATTATTTCCTGCCTATTTCAGTTGCCAATGATAGAAAGTAATAACTGTCAGGAATTTAATATTAACTCCTTAATGAATTCTTATGATGTTCATATTTGGATCTGTGTTCTAGTTTTGCAGTGATTGTTTATTGCAAAGATTAAGATCATGATTTAATGTCTATAACTGGAGCAAGCCAAAAATCCCTGAGCATATATACAATGAGGTACTGTTGCTAGGTCTAAATCAGAAACTTATTCATGGTAGATCAAAGTATAAATGGCAACACATAATGGTTATAGGTGCTACTGTTTTGTCCTGGATCAGCTTTTTCCAGTTTAGTCCCCTCCAGATGTGTTGGATTAAAACTTGCAGAATTCTCGGCTAAGAATTCTAGAAGATGCAATCCAATGCAGAAGTGGGATGGGGAGATTCATTGAATGAAATTCATTCAGTGAATGCATTTTATGGGAATTGGTCTAGTGCTGCTATTTTTGCAAGTGTGTGCAATGATGCCATGTGTTGTGTCCTGAGCCTGCTGAATACTTCAGCAGGCTCAGAAATGTTGCAAACGGTCCCGGGCAAACCAAAAGCTGCCCGGGACCAGACTGGCTGGCACCAGCCTTGTGCACATGCGCAAGGCACAAAATAGCCAGTTTCCTATTGATTGTTGTTGTCCGGGGTCCGGACGCTATAAAAGGCCTGCGTACCATTTTTGCTTTGCTGGTTGTAAGGAGAAGATCAATAAAGAAGCTTGTTGTTCACAATGTGCCTTTGTGTAACGCCTGAATCCCGAATACATAAAACCATGTATGCTTCCTAGCTAGGCAGGACATGTTGCAGATCTCAGCTATGAGGAAATACATCTTGTGGGACCTAGGAAAAGGGCCTTCTTTGTGGTAGCTCCCTTCTTTTGGAACATCATCCCCACAAGTATAAAATTGGGCCTACCTTTCTGCTTTTCTACAAGACCTTGAAGATATGGTTTTAGGGATTGATTCAGAGTCTATCAAGTGGCTTGTCTGATTCTGTGGTCACCACCACAGTGTAGGGAGTAGGGTGGGAGATTTAAATTGTGGATTACAGTAAAACTAAGCTTTCGTTGTGATTGTGGCATAGTACTCCAAATGTACTAAAACAGACTGAATTATTCTTTCTTAATCTTTGCAGGAACCTAAGGTATCTCAGGGTATGATTAAAAATATCAAGATGGCAGCTGCAGTAGTATAATAAAAGCTTTGTTGTTTCTTATGTCTGTCACAACTTTTTGGACGTTTTGACCATACCCTATGGACATTCCTACAAAGACTACTAAGAGTAAAACAAGTACAGTTAGGGTTAGTAACCTTTTCTATAACTTCTTTATCTTACTAAAAAGCATTGTTGAAAGTCAAAATAGGGCTGAACTGTCAGGGCAGACCAACTTATGTGGGCATACTTTTTTCTGCTGGCTCAAAGGCAAAAGGTGTGTAGAACAAACTTTTGGTCATCATCAGGTCATTGAGCAATGCACAAACATGAGAAACCTACTGTAAGTGCATCTTTGTTGATTTAAAGAAAACATAAAATATTAGTGAATAGACTTGAATTTTTGAAATCTTTTTATTAAGATGATATTGAAATTTTGTTGCTGAATGCAATAAGAATGGATACTGGACATAACACCTATAAATGGAATTCTTAGCAAATAGTTTGATGACAGACACAGAGGTATTACAAGTATGGTATTTCTTGTGACATTCTGTGGAAGTTAAAGTTGGACTTTAAAGAAGTAGGATAGGAAGAGTATTAATCTCTTTGAACTTTGATGTTGGAGAAGGCACCTGATAATACTGTGAGCAGCCAAGAAAACAAATGGATGGATCATTGAACAAATCAACCCAGAGTTTTCATCTTAGACACAAATGATCAGGCTCAAATTATCCTACTTTGGATGCATTCTGTGAAGAACCAACTCTCTGGAAACGGCTCTAATGTTGGGAAAGGTGGAAGGAAAGGGAAGAAGAAGATGACCAACAGCAAGATGGATGAACTTGGTTACAGTGGTGGTGTGTGCCCTGTTGGAAACTTGAAAGAACAGACTAAGGGTAGATTGTTATGGAGAAAATCTATGAGGTCACTAGGATTCAAAAAATTCTTGATGGCACATAATCAATGACAAGGATACATAATATCCATTTAGGTACTCAAATGTATAAGGAACACTTGTGATGGTATTAGGGATGTCTTGGTTGAAGACAGGAATGTAAATATAGTTTTATGTGAAAATGTTAGCCGAGTAACTGAATGATTTCCTCACCTGTTAAATAGATTGTATAATGGAACAAGAAATATGTACCTGAAAAGTAAGGTGTCAAAAACCATGACTGGTTCTCTTTACCAAGAATGGAATTGTTGTAATTTGCCAGGCAGCATTCACAACATCTCAGCCTACCTGCCAGTCAAAATGCTGTACAGTATTTAATTCAAATATACATTTTTTCACAGGCATGGGTTTTAGCATATAAGCCCAGGAAATTCCCTTCACACTTAGATAGAGAAAAGGGTCCATTCTTTTAAAAGGCAAAGGCAGAAGAGAAATGGAGATGAGATTTAATATGCTTGTTGAATCATCTCCCAATACCTCCAATAAATTGCTGGAATAATCCCTATATAAGTAGTCCTCAACTTATGTAACTGAGTCCACATTTTCAGTTGTAAGTCATATTGGTTGTAAAATGGGTCACCTACCCAATTTTTACTTTATTTTTATTGTGTGTGTGTGTGTAGTGGTTGTTAAGCGAATGCTGCAGTCATTAAGCGAATGCATTGTTTGCTGGAAATCAGAAGTAAACACAGGTTTCCGGCAAAAACATCATAAATTGCAATCACATGACAACCATATACTGTAAACAGCCACCAAAGTAGTCAGTTGCTGAACACCCAAAACACAGTCACATGCAGAGGTGGAAGGTGGATGTCAGAATTTCAAAACTGTGTTATATGTCCCATTTTGGGGGTCTGTCGTAACTTTGAATGGTCGCTAAGCCTAAGGGTTCTAAGTCGAGGAAGGAAGGAAGGAAGGAAGGAAGGAAGGAAGGAAGGAAGGAAGGAAGGAAGGAAGGAAGGAAGGAAGGAAGGAAGGAGACTTTGTGTTGGGATCCAGATTCCCTTTAAGAAGTAGATAAATGTCACAGACAGAAGCAATGTTAAAATTTATTTATTTATTTTCTGTGGACACTTCACTTCTGTTCTTTATCCCACTACACAAGCTCAGTGACTGTATACACTTCAGTCTTTTATGCACAGAGTGTGAGTGAGAAAGATGGTCTCTAAATTTGATATATAAATAATAAAATATAATAAAATAAAATATACCAGGTTGTGCATGAGGATAATTCCTTTCATTTAAAACTCTTCAGATTGTGTGTGAGTGTGTGTGTTGCGTGTGTGTGTATCTGTGTATTTCCCTGATAAATTATTTGATTCCAGTAAAACTCAGAACCTGGTAAAAGTATAGCAAGTCAGTGCCATCTTGTGGTCTCTGGGGATTTTTTTTTTTTAAATGTAATCTATTTGTCAGCTGCTGTATATTGTAAATTGGGCATCTCTATATCTGCAGCCCCATATAGTCACAATAAAGAACTGATATCTCCAATCTGATCTCTACATGCTGTATGGCCAGGAGACAGCAATATAACAATAACATTATTATTTCAGGTTTACATTTTTACTTACCAGAAGGACAGAAGGGAGTAGGAGCCCCATTTTTCCTCACACGCTGGAAGTTAGAGAAACTGGAAGAAGAAGAAGAAGAAGAAGAAGAAGAAGAAGAAGAAGAAGAAGAAGAAGAAGAAGAAGAAGAAGAAGAAGAAGAAGAAGAAGAAGAAGAAGAAGAAGAAGAAGAAGAAGAAGAAGAAGAAGAAGAAGAAGAAGAAGAAGAAGAAGAAGAAGAAGAAGAAGAAGAAGAAGAAGAAGAAGAAGAAGAAGAANCCACAATTTCTGACTGTGATATTGTCTTGGAATTATAATTTCTAGAATTTTAGGGAACTGTAGACTCTTTGGGAGCTCTTAATGGAGGGCTCCAAGTAGAACTATCAACAAAGAGAGCTTCCTTAAATTAGCCTCAATTGTGTTAAACAATCACAATCATGTTCCATTTTACATTCATTTAAAAATTAAACTAAAACAACGTCATGGACTTACATGGAGCCTCCAGACTCTTTTTGTAGAGCTCATTTGGTAGCAAATTCTGAGAACATTATTTCCTGCCTATTTCAGTTGCCAATGATAGAAAGTAATAACTGTCAGGAATTTAATATTAACTCCTTAATGAATTCTTACGATGTTCATATTTGGATCTGTGTTCTAGTTTTGCAGTGATTGTTTATTGCAAAGATTAAGATCATGATTTAATGTCTATAACTGGAGCAAACCAAAAATCCCTGAGCATATATACAATGAGGTACTGTTGCTAGGTCTAAATCAGAAACTTATTCATGGTAGATCAAAGTATAAATGGCAACACATAATGGTTATAGGTGCTACTGTTTTGTACTGGATCAGCTTTTTCCAGTTTAGTCTCCTCCAGATGTGTTGGATTAAAACTTGCAGAATTCTCGGCTAAGAATTCTAGAAGATGCAATCCAATGCAGAAGTGGGATGGGGAGATTCATTGAATGAAATTCATTCAGTGAATGCATTTTATGGGAATTGGTCTAGTGCTGCTATTTTTGCAGGTGTGTGCAATGATGCCATGTGTTGTGTCCTGAGCCTGCTGAATACTTCAGCAGGCTCAGAAATGTTGCAAACGGTCCCGGGCAAACCAAAAGCTGCCCAGGACCAGACTGGCTGGCACCAGCCTTGTGCACATGCGCAAGGCGCGAAATAGCCAGATTCCTATTGGTTGTTGTTGTCCGGGGTCCGGACACTATAAAAGGCCTGCTTTTGCTTTGCTGGTTGTAAGGAAAAGATCAATAAAGAAGCTTGTTGTTCACAATGTGCCTTTGTGTAACGCCTGAATCCCGAATACATAAAACCATGTATGCTTCCTAGCTAGGCAGGACATGTTGCAGATCTCAGCTATGAGGAAATACATCTTGTGGGACCTAGGAAAAGGGCCTTCTTTGTGGTAGCTCCCTTCTTTTGGAACATCATCCCCACAAGTATAAAATTGGGCCTACCTTTCTGCTTTTCTACAACACCTTGAAGATATGGTTTTAGGGATTGATTCAGAGTCTATCATGTGGCTTGTCTGATTCTGTGGTCACCACCACAGTGTAGGGAGTAGGGTGGGAGATTTAAATTGTGGATTACAGTAAAACTAAGCTTTCGTTGTGATTGTGGCATAGTACTCCAAATGTACTAAAACAGACTGAATTATTCTTTCTTAATCTTTGCAGGAACCTAGGGTATCTCAGGGTATGATTAAAAATATCAAGATGGCAGCTGCAGTAGTATAGTAAAAGCTTTGTTGTTTCTTATGTCTATCACAACTTTTTGGACATTTTGACCATACCCTATGGACATTCCTACAAAGACTACTAAGAGTAAAACAAGTACAGTTAGGGTTAGTAACCTTTTCTATAACTTCTTTATCTTACTAAAAAGCATTGTTGAAAGTCAAAATAGGGCTGAACTGTCAGGGCAGACCAACTTATGTGGGCATACTTTTTTCTGCTGGCTCAAAGGCAAAAGGTGTGTAGAACAAACTTTTGGTCATCATCAGGTCATTGAGAAATGCATAAACATGAGAAACCTACTGTAAGTGCATCTTTGTTGATTTAAAGAAAACATAAAATATTAGTGAATAGACTTGAATTTTTGAAATCTTTTTATTAAGATGATATTGAAATTTTGTTGCTGAATGCAATAAGAATGGATACTGGACATAACACCTATAAATGGAATTCTTAGCAAATAGTTTGATGACAGACACAGAGGTATTACAAGTATGGTATTTCTTGTGACACTCTGTGGAAGTTAAAGTTGGACTTTAAAGAAGTAGGATAGGAAGAGTATTAATCTCTTTGAACTTTGATGTTGGAGAAGGCACCTGATAATACTGTGAGCAGCCAAGAAAACAAATGGATGGATCATTGAACAAATCGACCCAGAGTTTTCATCTTAGACACAAATGATCAGGCTCAAATTATCCTACTTTGGATGCATTCTGTGAAGAACCAACTCTCTGGAAACAGCTCTAATGTTGGGAAAGGTGGAAGGAAAGGGAAGAAGAAGATGACCAACAGCAAGATGGATGAACTTGGTTACAGTGGTGGTGTGTGCCCTGTTGGAAACTTGAAAGAACAGACTAAGGGTAGATTGTTATGGAGAAAATCTATGAGGTCACTAGGATTCAAAAAATTCTTAATGGCACATAATCAATGACAAGGATACATAATATCCATTTAGGTACTCAAATGTATAAGGAACACTTGTGATGGTATTAGGAATGTCTTGGTTGAAGACAGGAATGTAAATATAGTTTTATGTGAAAATGTTAGCCGAGTAACTGAATGATTTCCTCACCTGTTAAATAGATTGTATAATGGAACAAGGAATATGTACCTGAAAAGTAAGGTGTCAAAAACTATGACTGGTTCTCTTTACCAAGAATGGAATTGTTGTAATTTGCCAGGCAGCATTCACAACATCTCAGCCTACCTGCCAGTCAAAATGCTGTACAGTATTTAATTCGAATATACATTTTTTCACAGGCATGGGTTTTAGCATATAAGCCCAGGAAATTCCCTTCACACTTAGATAGAGAAAAGGGTCCATTCTTTGAAAAGGCAAAGGCAGAAGAGAAATGGAGATGAGATTTAATATGCTTGTTGAATCATCTCCCAATACCTCCAATAAATTGCTGGAATATAAGTAGTCCTCAACTTATGTAACTGAGTCCACAATTTCAGTTGTAAGTCATATTGGTTGTAAAATGGGTCACCATATGACCTACCCAATTTTTACTTTATTTTTATTGTGTGTGTGTGTGTGTGTGTGTAGTGGTTGTTAAGCGAATGCTGCAGTCATTAAGCGAATGCATTGTTTGCTGGAAATCAGAAGTAAACACAGGTTTCCGGCAAAAACATCATAAATTGCAATCACATGCCAACCATATACTGTAAACGGCCACCAAAGTAGTCAGTTGCTGAGCACTCAAAACACAGTCACATGCGGAGGTGGAAGGTGGATGTCAGAATTTCAAAACTGTGTTATACGTCCCATTTTGGGGGTCTGTTGTAACTTTGAATGGTTGCTAAGCCTAAGGGTTCTAAGTCGAGGAAGGAAGGAAGGAAGGAAGGAAGTTGCAAGGAAGGAAGGAGACTTTGTGTTGGGATCCAGATTCCCTTTAAGACAGTGGTTCTCAACCTTTTTAATGCCGCAACCCCAACCGGTCGTAAGTCGAGGACTAAACCGGTCGTAAGTCGAGGACTAAACCGGTCGTAAGTCGAGGACTACCCAACCGGTCATAAGTCGAGGACTTTCCCTGCCCGGGAGCACCGCGCATGCATGGTTCCGCCCCCTGCGCCGGCCAAGGTGTAGCTGGGAAGCGGCAGAGACGGAGCAGGCCGACCACCAGCAGGCCCAGCCCAAGGGAGGTAAGGCACCCGCTGAAAAAGGGGAAAAAATGGCGGACAAAAAAAAAGGCGGACAGCCTTGTTTGGCGACCCCCGTGAAATGGTCGATTGACCCCAAATGGGGTCCCGACCCACAGGTTGAGAATCACTGTTTTAAGAAGTAGATAAATGTCACAGACAGAAGCAATGTTAAAATTTATTTATTTATTTTCTGTGGACACTTCTGTTCTTTATCCCACTGCACAAGCTCAGTGACTGTATACACTTCAATCTTTTATGCACAGAGTGTGAGTGAGAAAGATGGTCTCTAAATTTGATATATAAATAATAAAATATAATACAATAAAATATACCAGGTTGTGCATGAGGATAATTCCTTTCATTTAAAACTCTTCAGATTGTGTGTGTGTGTGTTGTGTGTGTGTGTGTGTGGTGTGTGTGTGTATCTGTGTATTTCCCTGATAAATTATTTGATTCCAGTAAAACTCAGAACCTGGTAAAAGTATAGCAAGTCAGTGCCATCTTGTGGTCTCTGGGGATTTTTTTTCTTTAAATGTAATCTATTTGTCAGCTGCTGTATATTGTAAATTGGGCATCTCTATATCTGCAGCCCCATATAGTCACAATAAAGAACTGAGATCTCCAATCTGATCTCTACATGCTGTATGGCCAGGAGACAGCAATATAACAATAACATTATTATTTCAGGTTTACATTTTTACTTACCAGAAGGACAGAAGGGAGTAGGAGCCCCATTTTTCTCACACGCTGGAAGTTAGAGAAACTGGAAGAAGAAGAAGAAGAAGACACCTCGCCGTAGGAGAATTCAACAGTTCAGTTTAATTATTTAAAATATTTTTTAAAATAGTTTAATTTTGGTCATTCACATTTCATTTTGTCCCTCCTTTTGCATCCTTTCTTTAATAAGTCTATTCCACCATTTCTTCAAGATTTGTGTCACTCTTGTCCCGCCATGAGTTCTCCCGTGGCGAGTTGGCCGTGGCGAGTTGTCCTAGACCCGTGCTGGCCATAGAAACTACCAAGCCACTGCCCTAGAACAGGAAGCAGAACCAGAGTGGAGCGAAATGACTGCTGAACTTTTGTGCAGATTACTAGTGACCTGTTCCAAGAAATGAATGTTTATAAAAGAAGTTAACATGACTGTATACCAGGGGTTCTCAACCTTGGCAACTTTAAGACTTGTGGACTTCAATTCCCAGAATTCCTCAGCCAGCTTTGCTGGCTGAGGAATTCTGGGAGTTGAAGTCCACAAGTCTTAAAGTTGCCAAGGTTGAGAACCCCTGCTGTATACAATGACACATTTGGATTCACTCAGATTTTTTTTAATTAATACCAGAAAGAGAAACTGCTTAAACAAAGGAGCTCTTCCTATTTATTCCTGCCTGTTGTGAAATAACTACTTCAAACTCTAACCCCAATTAGATAATTACTTTCCTCTTTTGTCTTAGCAGGCACCCATTACCTGAAAGACACTTAATCTTCATTAATACGTAGCCCTTCTTTGCTGATGCTAAACTAAGCAACTCTGGGGGTGGGAGGAGGTTGCAGGGCTATAATATTTGCCCAGTGAAAGCAACCCCTTTATGAGTCAAATTCCAAAGACCATCCCTGTCACTTGGGTTCACCATGGATGATGGGTGAAGGGCCAGTAGTGCTGTAAATCAATCCTGCCACCTGTTTTAATGTTCTCTTGCTTTAGTATCCAAACTACAAATTCTAAATTAGCTGGCAGTACAGGGGTTTTTAAAAAAAAAACAAAAACCCAACGTACTAGTTATCACTTCATTTTAAGGATGTCAAGAGAAGCCTAACAGTAAGTAGAATGCAGTAGAAATTGTATAAGTGGTAAAAGAAGAAGAAATTGAGATTAATTGATATAGATTGAAAATGAGTGATCAGTATGGAAGAAGAATATTGGGGTGGTTTGATCATACAGATCACGGCTTTATATTCCAAGTTTGGTTCCCCAAACTGAACTTTCGAGGAAATGAATGTTCATCCTAGCTGAATATTATGCTTTAGACTTCAGTTCTTGTCTAGAAGAAGGAAAGGAACCTTTTTTGCCATCTTTACACTCTTTCTTTCACTCTTTACACTCTTTTCTTCCTCTGAGGCCACAGGGGATGTTGGTGAGGTAGTGGTAACATTAAAGGGTGAGGATTAAACAAACTAGCTCCTTTAACAGCAATGCAAATCTGATGTACCCATTTTAAGATTTTTTTAAAAACCACAATAATGTTAGTGCTACCCATCTTTCCAGGGTGAAACAGAAATAGGACTGGCAGGTACACACCGCTCAAAATGATGCCCACGTCTGCTCCAGACTAAGTTTTTAAAGTCCCAACATTTATTTCTAAACCACAATTTCCTTATTTCCATGAAATAAATTTTCTCTATTTCTATCAGGACTAACCAGCCCTAAGCCATTTACAGCTTTTCAACTAACCAGCTCTTTTTTTTCACAGCTAAAACTGCAGAAGGAAAAAAAGATTAAGGAAATAAATTTATTCCAAAAATGTACTTATATTCTTATATTCTGGAATGTATTTATAGTCTTGCTATTCCATTATCTCAGAAGCCATGCTTTGTCCAATGTACTGCTTAACAGGGTTAAAGCCCTCCAAACTGTATTTTCTTTCCAAGACAATTTTGAAGCACTCAGGAGAAGAAAGGGGAAGGGAACCATATTTGCAAAGTTACATTGACATTGTAATTTCTGCATATTTAACAAACCATCACTCCTTTAACTGAAAGTGGTGATTTTCATGGAATGCTACCCTTTTCATTATTGCATACTTCTTTGATTTAATTTGGCATGGGACGCATCAACCTTGATTTTGGAAAGCAAGGTTAGAAGGGATATGCAAGGCATAAAAATGAGTTCCTCTCAAGAGGAAGGGTTGAGTTTCTTTTACCTTGGCTAACAGCATGATTGCCACATTTTGTGCTTCGTCTGGAGCCCTGGAGATCTACTACCAGCTAGTCTAGACTGAATTCCTGCAACATTCTAATTGTATCAGACAACAACTCCTACTATCCTCACCTGACTATGAATAGAAGAATAGAATATTCTTTATTGGCCATGAAGGAATTTGCCTCGGGTGCATAAGCTCTCAGTATACATACAAGCAACAAAATGATAAATCATAAATCATAAGATACAATCATAAATAATAAGATACAACCAATAAAGTGATAGTCATAAGATACCAATAGGAGTAGATAATAGGAAAGATGAGAAGGATAATAGTAATACAGCCCTACTACATGGTTAGATATTCTTAGGCATAAGACAGTGCTGTGGGAATCAGGTGTTTAGCAAAGTGATGGCATGGTGGAAGAAACTGTTTTTGTGGCTAGTTGTTTTGACATGCAATACCCTATAGTGGCATCCTGAGGGGAGGAGTTGAAACAGTTTATGTACAGGATGTGAGGGGTATGTAGATATTTTCTAAGCCCTCTTTCTGGCTCATGCAATATACAGGTCCTCAATGGAAGGCAGGCTGGTTGCAATTGTTTTTTCTGCAGTCCTAAGTATCCATTGAAGTCTATACCTGTCCTGTTTAGTTGCTGTACCAAACCAGACAGTTATAGAAGTACAAATGACAGGCTCAATAATCCCTCTGTAGAACTGTATCAGCAGCTCCTTTGGCAGTCTGAGCTTCCTGAGTTGAAGCAGGTAGAACATTCTTTGTTGTGCCTTTT
This sequence comes from Protobothrops mucrosquamatus, assembly GCF_001527695.2. NCBI lineage: Eukaryota > Metazoa > Chordata > Lepidosauria > Squamata > Viperidae > Protobothrops > Protobothrops mucrosquamatus. Next base: position 182,415 of record NW_015387099.1, read on the forward strand.
TAATGATGTTAGGTGTCCATTTCAAGTACTGTGAGATTATAGAACCCAGAAACTTGAAGGTCTCTAACTGTTGATACTGTGTCGCCTAATATTGTAAGAGGTGTAAAGTAGGAGGGTTCCTCCTAAAATCTACTATCATCTCTACATTTTTAAGTGTGTTCAATTTTAGATTGTTCCAGCTACACCACAGGGCCAGTTGTTCAACCTCCCATCTGCATGCAGATTTATCACTATCTCGAATGAGACTAATAACTGTTGTATTATCAGTAATACAACTGAAAGATGGGAAAAGATGGAAATTGTAGTCTAATTGATATGAGCTGTCCCATGAATGACTGAGTGGGAAACCAAAAGGATCAGAAAAGAAATTTTCAGAGTTTTTTTTTTCTAAAGTTGTGCTTTTCTGTATACATTTCTTGTCCACAGATGTCTTTATCAAATATTGCTTCACCTAGCCTGAAATATTTAAGTGTATACAGTTTGGGGTGATTTAATGGCTGTCTTGAATAATTGGTGTTTGAATAGTTGATAAGTACTGAACTTCCCCAAACAGTCTTTGAACATATTATATTTAATTTAATTATATTTAAATTAAACAGAATTTATATGATTATTCCTCATTAATTTAGATTTTTTTCTCTTTCCGTCTTCTTAAAAATTGGTATTCTGTGGCAAACTTTGGAAAGAATCCAGGAACAATACCTGGGGCTTGGGAAACCACATGTATTCTTGAGATCTTTGATTAATATATCTAATTAAAGAGGGCTCAGGAGAGAATTTTTTACACTGACAATGGACAACTGCAACTTTTTAAACTGCAGAGATATACAATCTCTGCATCCAATGCTCGTATTTTATTTCAGAATGCCTCTTTCAGTCTATATTTCTAATTGGTTCCCAATACAAAAGCAGGACATTACTGAATAATAGAGGACAACAAGCCAAAATAATTGTTTTTATAAACTATTTGTATAATAGTTCCTATGCTACTACAAATTCAAGAGACTATTATGAAAACAGGGAGCTATAAGTTTCTCTGTTATCAGTGAAAGGCTACCTGCTCAGTGCATCACAGGAAGAATTTAGAAAAAGAATAAGAAAAATCAATGCCTTAATGTACTTGGGGATGTATTAATTAAAACATTTTCAAAAATTGGGAATATTTCAGCTGTTGGGATTCTTGTAATTCTGTCCCTTTCATTTCAATAAATCTTGTTATATAGAAAGTGAGAATCATACTTAAAAAAGAATCACTTTTGGTTTATAAAAGATGAGTTGGAAACAATTTGATCTTATTCTGTTAGATGAGTCACTTAATTCAACCCTTTTCAACTTGATGCCTTCCAGGTGTGTTGGATTGCAGCTTTTGTGATCACATCTACACCAGGTGGATTTTCAGGAGACCAATACATCTGGAAAGTAACAGATTTGCAAACATTGAACTACTTTGCAGTTATTACATATTTTTATGACTTAGGCACTATGCAATTCAGAACTGATTCACACAGCTTGTTCTTCATTCAATTTGTAACACTTCATTGCCTTTACACAAAATTGCCAGAGTTTGACTGTGCAAATGGACTCAGCCAACAAAGTTGTGTGGCTATTTGAAATTATATGAAATAACTACTCTGAACATTATATGTTAATGATCAATAAAAGCCAGTTCTGACACACACAATCCAAATAGAAATGACTTTGTCTTATATAACCTTTGGGACATTAATTTTATTTTGGCCTCCTTAGTTTTCACCTTTAGTTTTCCTAGAACGATACCAAGGAAGAAAAATCCATTGATTAGAAAGCTGCACCTTCAAAGTGTCTAAGTGCCTTAGTATGGCAGGTCTACAGTGTCAGCTTTTGTTTATGTATTTATTGTATTTATTATATAACATATACATACAAAAAATACCCTGTGGTAAGATGGGCAGCCAATAAATTTTATAAATAAATATATTTATTAGATTTGTATCCTACCCTTCTTGCAGGAATTTGAAGTGTTATTCACTCAATTTTCTTTTCATAACAAAACTTTGAGGCTGAACTGAGAGAGAGAAACTGACCCCAAATCACCCAATCAGCTTCATTGGTTGAAAGGGGATTTGAACCTGGGTCTCTCCATCTGAAATTTTAACCATTACATTATACTCTGGATGTCTTTGTAAGGGAGTAAAAAAAATACCTTGGATTTGGTAGAAGCTAACTATGTTGATGATTTTTGGTGGACTCATGGTGGGATAAATGCTAGAAGGAGCAATGCTTGGCTAGCATTAATTCTTCCTTATGAAAAGAAATATGATGTGCTCAGAGAGTATTCCATAAAATATTGTGAACTGGATGTAGTCTCTGTGGAAAAACCCCACTACTGTGACTGTGTGGGGTGACTTTACTAAGGAGAAAGAAGAGGAAAGAACTAACAGTCTCGATCACCTTGAAAAATAAGTAAACCCCCTCTTTGCTCCTAAAATTCTCAGTTAATTTATGTTCAGGTATTTTATTAAAATTTCAGACATAAATCTGTCAGAGAAGAAATCTGCTTTGCAAAGATAAAAATAAATTGAACATATTTAATCTGGTATGCAAATCATCTTCAATGTTCATCAGAATGTAATGGATCCCTACTTCCCAACAAAAGGACTTTGAAAAAGATTTTAAAAATAGTTTTACTACTGGAACTTAATAATAGAGTCCATAATGCTATCCTCTGGGAAATATTCCCTTTTTTTCTGTGGATTCCATCTGGAAAAAAAGTAGAAGGTATGAAAGCAACTGCTAGTAGTGGCTATCAGTGAAGTACAATACTGGCCATCCCAAAGGGGATTTTTCAAAAGGCAAGTGGACTTTTTTTTTGTTCAATAGGTGGGAAAGAACCATTTTCACCAGTTAAATGTCAGCCCTTCAACATCCAAGCAAGGGCTAAAACCAGTGGTGGGATTCAAATATGTCAACAACTGGTTCTCTGTGTGGATGCTGCGTCCGGACCTGGGCAACAAAAAATTAGCTATTGGTTCTGCCGAACTGGTGCGAACTGGCTGAATCCCACCACTGGCTAAAATCATTCACTCTGTCTCTTAGGTCCTCAAACAGGTCATATGCTTGAACCAAGTCTATTCCAAAAATACTCTAAGGGTCCTTTGATGGGATCTGCAAGTAGACCATGATATTTTCTAATTATATAGCCTATTGGGAGCCTCTAGGTTGAACATCTTTCCTTCTCTGGTTTAGATCTTAGATCTATCAGTATAAATAATGGATCTGAAGTGATAGTAAACACTGAAGAAAATGTTTTGTAGGTGGAAAGGAATGGCAGAATTGCAGAATGGCATTGGATGAGTTTCTTTCTAGTCCAGTTAGAAAAATTAAGACAGGGATGTAGCAAATTAATAATGTGAGGCAGGCATAAACAGCAGAGACTGGAGTGCCACAAGTAGATTGTAAAGTTGACTGAGTGGGGCAGACTGGGATATGGGTGGATGACAAGAAGAAAAAAGTCAAATGACAAATAAATTACAAAAATAGGGAGATAAAAAAAATCAATCTGAGGCTTTGAACAAAAAGCCTTAAATTTTGAAAAACTTAACACACTTTCTGGATGGCTATAAAGCATCTTGTAAAACATTAAATCCCCCCAACAATTAAGACAAATGGTAACAAGATGAGATGAATCTAGGCAAAGTACCATAACACTAAAAAGAAAAGCAGATTTATTCCAGGAAAGCACTTAGAACCAGAGATGGGCAACAGTTTCTTATTGCTGCAAATTTGTCCATTTTTGTTTTCCAGTTTCCCATTTTTGTAAAACTATAAGGCTCTGGTTGTCAAACAGGCTTTTTTAAAAAAGAAAAAAAAGAAAAAGAAAAACGTGAATTGTAAAATACGTATGCCTTTTCATGTCCTTTCTTTTTCCAGGGATACATAATATACAATTTTTGCCTGAAACTTTCCCTCATGCAACACATGATTATTTTCATGAATATATGCATTTTTGTACTGATATTTTCCTAATCAACTTTTTAGAAATCAGCAACTAAAGGCATTGCAAAATTGAGAGAGCTGTGAATTTCAAGTGAAAACTAGGTTTCACCTCTTATTTTGGTTTGAAAATGCAGAATAACTGAACTTTCCCCTGCTTCCCTGCTTGGAATATTTAACAAAGCTTGTGATTTGGCAAAGCAGAGAACATATGTTACTCCAACAATTCTGATTTTCAGTATCACTTGGAGAGGGGATGTCAAAAGAGTGAAGAAGATGACAACCATGGAATTAAAACTCTGGTCCTTTTTTACATACATAGCACGTACTTTGGGGCCATCATTTTCATATTTTGGAAATTTCTCCTCCCCACATGCTGTTCTCCCTAGTACCTCCAATAATAGTTTGTTTATCAGAACATCCTGGTTCCTTGTTTTTATACTATTTGCTTTCATTTCCTAACTTTTTTCAAAAGATGCTTATGGGAAAGAGAGAGGATTTCTGCTTAGTTTCTTTAATGTTTGTGTTTATCTCTGAATTTGAACATCCATTTTTGCAATGAGGCATTCATTTAGATTGGTTGCCATAGAAACTAGAGAAACTGTATTCCAATCCAATTCTACCCAATCCCTCCCTTATTCCATTTGGACAGAAAATGGTTGCCTGCGTTCTTTTCCAACATTTTTCAGAGAAAGACCCTGTCTCTCTTTAACAGTTCAAGATGTACATAATAATCCTACTCATATTGATTTTGCTGAGGAAGATTCAAAGCAAAGCCTTTTATCAAATGTTGCCTTAACATTATATTTTTTTTAAAAAAAATCTAGTCTCCAATTTATCTAAGTTATGACTTTTTTTAAAAAATAGGCTACAGAGAAAAAGTTTTAAGGGTATAGATTTTGGTTTTTTAGTGGATTTAAGATGAGGGAGAGAAAAAAGTGGCAGATACAGAGTTAATTATTTTTTTAAAAAAATCTGCAAATAATGTCATGTTACCCTAAGAAAATTAATGTCATAAAAATAATATTCAGGCAAATAAGTAGGATAGCTAAGGAAATGTGCATTGACTACCAGATTATTTCCATCCATTTTCTTACCTTTTGAAACAGGATTTGTAATCAGTAATTGTTAAGTCCTGAGAATAATGGCGCTTGAGACGAATCATCTCCAACAAGTCTTTATTGTTTGCTCCACTCTACGAACAACGACAACCCCAGAGGCGCGCAAGCCTCTATTTATACTCTCCGATCCCCGGGCAATTCCCACCAGTCACAAGGCAGTCCTTTCCCACCTTGTGCATGCGCGCAAGGCCGGCACCGGTCAGTCTGGTCCCGGGCAGCTTTTGCAAATGCCCGGGACTCTTGCAACTTCCCGCGCCTGCTTCTGCAGGCACGGGACACAACACCCCTCCCCCCTAGACAAAACAATGCTGCGCCCGACATGGACACCACCTTTGGTAGAAGGGTGTGAAGGAGCCGCAGTAACGTGGCGAATCATGTTGTCTAGTAGAAACTCCTTCAGTCGACCCAGGCAACTCGTAGCGATGTAGCCTTGATTTCCGCACGCTTCTGGCATCCACCGCGTCCGAGGCAATGAAGCTCAGCTGGGCCCTTGTCCTGATGATCCTTGGACCTCTTCCCAGCTGCTTGGTAACGCTTGTCCACCTTCGTGTGGATGGTTGCAGTCACTGGAGCGCTTCGATTGGGCCGCAGAATCTTGGCCACTCCACTTCCAGATCTCTCTGTTGATTCCCAGCTCGCTGATCTCTCTGTTGAAATGTGTGTCTCCAAGCCCTGATCGAGGATCAGGGTCATCTTCTGTAGCCGCATGCACCCTCCAGCGATTTCGTACTGGCAGGATAACGCTGACTTCCACGCCGTTCGAGGATCAGGGTCGTCTTTTGCAGCCGCACGCACCCTCCAGCGATTTCCGTACTGGCAGGATAATACTGACTTCCACGCCGTTTCTTTCCCGGACTTCTTTGGGCGAGTCTTCTAGCTTTTCTTAGCTGTAAAGACTGTATCCCACCTTCGTCGCCAGTGTTAAGTCCTGAGAATAATGGCGCTTGAGACGAATCATCTCCAACAAGTCTTTATTGTTTGCTCCACTCTACGAACAACGACAATCCCAGAGGCGCGCAAGCCTCTATTTATACTCTCCGATCCCCGGGCAATTCCCACCAGTCACAAGGCAGTCCTTTCCCGCCTTGCGCATGCGCGCAAGGCCGGTGCCGGTCAGTCTGGTCCCGGGCAGCTTTTGCAAATGCCCGGGACTCTTGCAACTTCCCCTGCCTGCTTCTACAGGCACGGGACACAACAGTAATCAATATCTTTAAGTGATGCATCTGAGATTAAACATTTATTTAACTGTGAAATCCATCGTGCTCATTCATTTTGCAAACTTAGTCTTTTTAAAGTGAAATTTCAGCAAAACATGGAATTGTGGCTCAATCTCATGATGTTCAGTCTAGATTAGGGATGTACCTTCCATAGTGATTAATTTTTTTAAAAAAAGGTTTAGAGAAAAAAGAGATGCACGAATGGTCCTTGTTATCATTCTTCAAAGCAATTGCATCTCCAGCTAGGAACCTCAGAAAAAACATAGCTGCTGTAAAGAACTGAAGGCATCTAATACAGTTGATCCACACACTGTTTCAGAATCCTTTCCAAAACTCTACACAACCCAAATCTATACACAGTGGAGCCAAAAGCCTAGTTCAAACAGTAGAGCAGCTGTGTAGATGTTTCCTAGGTTCACAGTTTCTTATCTGCTCACTGACAGGTTTAAGCTGGAATGGGCATCAACAGTTTCAGAGAAATGGCCTTCAATGAAGGAAGAAGGGAAGTAGAGTAGAATGAAAAATGAGTGTATTTACTCAGTTCCAGGTGGAAATATATCATACCAACTCATGAAAGCATGAAGAAACTGAGAAGGGGAAAGGAGTGAGAAAACACTCCCTCTAGCAAGACACCTTAGAAAATTGAAGATGAAAATATCAACAGTCTTTAGCAGATACTAAAGATCTGCTAAAGTTATTAATACTGGTCTTACAGATGTAGGCGTCATTTGGAAAAGAATTACGTGGAAACAGGATGTTCTAGCTGCTTGATGAAAGAAACAACTGGAGCCTTTCTTTCCCCACCCTACCACTAATTTATTTTCTCCAGAAACCTTAAAAGTTCTGATGTCATTTTGGGTCAGCAAGGCTAGTCTATATGAACCAATGGGCTAACTATCAGAGTGTAGCTGTTGATGTTTTATTATATTCTAGTAGCATCAATGTGTTTGTTTTTTCTGAGAAATACTGTGGCAAACATCAATTAACTATGTGCTGGGGTCAAAAGAATCCTTTTAAAACAAAGAATTTAGTGGGAAAACCATTTTACATGATGTATCACAAACAGTTTTTTGTTAAATAAGGTATCCAGCCTGAACTGATATGCTTCAAACTATTTCATTCCCATTTCCCTATTGTGGAATTAAAGTAGTGTTGTGTTTTCCTATTTTGTAGCAGAATAAAGAGCAAAATATGCTCCTGCCACAACCTGATGGCAGTGTTGTGTTAATAACCACTGTGTTTGCTTAATGACCACCACAAAGAAAGTAAAATCAGGCACAGTCACTTGGTGATCCCTTAACAACCACTATGACTTGCTCATAACTCCTGGCTCAATTACAATTATAAATCAAGGACTACCTGTAGGCTGAGTCAAGCCACACAGCACAGAAGGAAGAAGGGGTTTTTTACAGTCCTGATAAGAATAATCCAACCTTATCCTTGTTTCTGGGGTTGTGCCATTTAACCTGAAGGGCCCAACCTCTGGCACTATAATTTTCTTTAAAAAAAAGTTTTATTGATTTTTAAGAATTACAATCTTTAGTGCTTAGTAAATAACATGTTGTCTGGGTTCAGATATTTAACATTAACTTCTTCAATATAAATCTGTTCAGTACTACACAATCCAGTACTTTTTCCCTGATCCTCCTTTCTTCCCCATATTTTTTCCATTTTCCCCTCATTACACAGTTATAATTTTTGGTACTGTTGATGTATACAAAGTTAAATATAAGAATCTTCATCATATTTCACTAGTACCATACAAATAACAATAATATCAATATAATATAATCAATTATATTAACTCATAAATCAATATCCTGTTTTTGTGCTCTTGTTAAAGTTTGATTTCCCATCAGTATTATTTGAAATATCTTTGTCAGTTATAATTTACTCAATATTAATTACATTTATATAGCTAAAAGTTTTATTCATACCAATCCTCTTCTTATTTTCATATTTCCCATATCAAAGAAAGAGAAAAAATGTTATTTTAGTTCTAAATCATATCTTTCATTATAAAAGTCTAATTGTATCTAAGGGTCATCCATTCTTTTAATCTTATTCAAACAAATATTTAAACATATAATGCCCCCTCTAAAAGGTCAAATCTTCTGTTTTTTTAAGTCTGACTCTCGCTTTCTTTCTTTGCCAAGTAGCTTTCCAAGCCAGGGCAATTAAATCCACCAGGAATTTACTTTATATTTTTGTGAAGGTTGCTTGGCAGGAGGAAGACAATTTAGGTAGGGTATTTTAGGGGGGGAGTTCTGTCTATTTATATTCCTTAAGTAACTCCCAGTTTCTTTCTCCCTCAATTTCTCTTTTCATTCTCAGTCTCCCAAGTTGTGACATTTCCCCTAACAGGGTAAAGGGTCTTTTGCATTTTCATTGTTATGGCTAAGTCTTGCAGTATTTTGTTTCTATATGGTTGTTTATATTTCCCTTCTTTTATCTCTTCCATTTCTAAATCCATTTCCTCTATCTCATCTTCTGATTTCTGGTTTATTTGTTCATACTTTGTGGTCGTTATCTGGAAACTTTCTAGTTATAGATTTAATTTGGAGATTTGCTCATTTATATTATCTAAATTGGTTTTAGTCTCATTATGATTTCCTTCTGAAAAGTGTTTTTTCTTGAGGCATCGTTCCTGCAGATTCTCTAATATCACCAGTCTCAGTAAGAGTAGATCAAGATTTCCTCTAGTATTCTGGTCTTTATATGTAGCCTTTATAATCCAATAGATTCCAGAGTATAGGTCCAGTCCTGAAAGCAATTTTTATAGTGATCTTTTGTCTCAAGTATCCAAAAATTGTCAGTCAGGCAAGGTTGTAATCCATAATGTTCAAAGTGTTTGAAATGTTCCACCTCCCTGAAAACAGCTCAAAAGTCTCTCCCATCCAGGCATAGTCCAAGCTCAATTTTTTCTTTCTCTCCCACTAGCTCTTGAGGTTAAACATCTAAGCTCAGTATGTATTTATCCAAGAAGGTCAGGGTGATAAGTATGCCAAAATATTTTCCTTTATTGCCAGCTATTCTCCAAGCTAGGAGTCACCAAGCAGCCAGAAAGCAAATTATAGTGCTGTACACAAATTTACTACTAGATATCATTCAAAGTCCATTTTCCACTCTTAAGACAAAAGATTGATTTCTTATATTTTGCCTCAGTGTTTTGTTTTGTTTTTCAAAGAGAAAATCTTAATGGTTATCTCAGTTTTCAAATGTATTAAAACTGTAGCTTTATGATACTTCCACTTTAGTATTATATGTTTCTGTCCCCATAAAATTAAAACACATTCTGTTCACATTCAGAGGTTTTTAGCTTCTTAGGAACCTTTCCCAGGAAATTCAGTTGTAAAATAGTAAAGAAAGGATCAATATTCTCGCCCAGTTTCAGTGCTGTTTATGATGTGTTGATTGGTTCTTTTTCTTCTTCGGTTGTCAGCAACTAATGGCCGGCCACAGGAATGTAGCCAGTCTTTCCTCTGCCGGCTTGGAGGGCTTTTCTTGTATCAAACAGAAAGACCGCCATCTCTCCATGATCAACAAGGCGCCCCTCCTCTTCATCACCTCTTCGGGGTGACTTTAGACCCTTTTTAGGGCTGCCAGCAGGGCAAAATCGGGCATGGAAGGTAGAGCCCTGTCTTCCTGCGTCTCATCTCATCGCAACGCAAAACTGGAAGTCCTCTGGCACTATAATTTTCAATTTACTTGTGTGGTTTTCTTGAAGTGATTTACCACTGCCTTTTCCCACACAGTATGAAACAATGCCTTTGCTATTAACATTAAAGTGATCATCTGCAGCATCTTCCTGTATTGCTACAGTCCAATATAGGTGGCTGCTTATTTTAACTGGGCAAATGGAATGATCTTCATACCTTGGGTGATCCTACTGAAATTACATACTCTTAGCACTATTGTTCAATCTTCCTCCCAGGAATCTGCCTGTTTTGAGGACTGCACAACCAGATTTGGCAGGTGGGATATCTATCTATCTATCTATCTATCTATCTATCTATCTATCTATCTATCTATCTATCTATCTATCTATCTATCTATCTATCTATCTATCTATCTATCTATCTATCTACCTACCTACCTACCTACCTACCTACCCACCTACCTATCTAACCTTCCAGAATTTGCAGAGAATGAATGGTTTTTATATTTAGCAATGAATTCATTTACTTTTCTAACTTAGATTATGACAGGAAGATTCTTCTTTAAAAGTTTTGCCTGTGGGGTCCTTGTGCTCTCTGAACTTGGTGATTCTCTTGCAGATATTTCATTACCAAATTAGGTTACATCTTCAGTGCTAGTTGGGAGTGGGGTATGCTCTCAATTTATATTTTAGTGACTTGCCCTGTCATTATTGATGTGAGTGGTCTTATGGTTCCTTGATTGATTGATTGATTGATTGATTGAACTGTTGTTTACTGTTAGCTTGTTTGACAGTTTCTTGATTGGGATATTGTTTGCTTCTTGTTTGTTGGTGTAATGTTAATCTTGATGTTAATCTGTGCTCATTGAGGAATTGATTGCTGATGAGGAGGTGTTTTGGTCTATTTGGGGGGGGTTGGCTTTTTGTCTTTTTTGAATGGTATGTAGATGCCTTTTATGTCTATGTGTCTGTTGATGGTCAATTTGTCTGATGATCAATTTGTCTGTGCACCAGGCTTACAGGAATTTTCTAGTATTTTGGAACTTGGCTTAGTGTAGGATGCTCACAACTTCCCAGTTGAAACTATAATGAGGCCTGTCCATGTATTGTGCAATTAAAGTTTATAAAAGTATGTAAAGTTTATAAAAGTATGTAAATAAAAGTATATAAAATGAGAGCAAACCCTACTCCCTACCAGCACTGATGATGTTACCTAGTTTGGTAATGAAACATCTGCAAGAAAACCAGCAAGCTCAGACAGCACCAAGGACCCCACAAATTAACTCTAAGCTACAAATACTATCGTCTAAGGTTTTGCCTGTAAGTTACTTAATCATGCAATCTGAGCATATAATCTCTCCTGTTTTCTTGTTTCTTTTCATCACTGTTCAAACAGCATGGAAAGAGCACAGGCAATTCAAAACTAGGAGGAAAAGGAAAACAAGATGACATCTCCCACTGCTGGATTTTTCAAACATTGGCAGATACAGCTGGTCTCCATACTGTTGTTCACTTGCTGATTCGCTTCTTTCTGTTTGCTCAGCTGTGGAAGAAGCCAGCAAAAACCCAAGTGACACCAACCGCATTACAGCCTGGTTTGTGATCATGATCATGGTTTACATTGCCACCTCATTAAAAGAGAACAGGGCTTCTGTCTTTCAATCAGATTTTTCTATTGAATTGGGGTGTATGCAAACCTAACTCATTGCAAGCTGTTCCTGTCCCTCCACAACACACACACACAGAGAGAGAGAGAGAGAGAGAGAGAGAGAGAGAGAGAGAGAGAGAGAGAGAGAGAGAGAGAGAGAGGGAGAGAGAGAGAGAGAGAGAGGTGGTTTTTATATTCTATATAAAAGGATTCAAACCAAGCAATGAATATATTTTCAAATCTTGTTTTGCAAAAAAGAATCTGGTGCTTTTTGAGTATTCTTAGAACTCGAGATTCTGAAGCTTCCGCATGTTTGTATGAACTGGAAAAAAGGCTGACTGATCTTCTGTCCTTCTCTTTTCAAAATGATAGAATCCCTGTCTCACTCTGTGACTCTTTTGATTTGTCCTGCAAAGTAATGTACTTTTATTCCTAAGCATCCTTGGCTGATGTCGCCATGTTGCAAGAATGTCAAGATAGTGTGGTGATTGGCATGCTGGCAAGGATAGGAACCTGCAAAAGAACCAGCCAGAATTGCTACAGATAGTCCTTGACTTACAACTGTAATTAAGCCTAGAATTATGGTTGTAAGTTGTGGAGGTCATTAAGCAAGTCACCAAGTAGCTGTATCTGATTTTATGACTTTTTTTGGAGTAGTTGTTAAGTGAATGTGGTGGTCGTTAAGCAAATCCATTTTCCCCAATGGATATTTTTTGCCGGAAATTGGAAGCAAATAATAGAAACCAGCAAAAAAGTCATGTGATCGGAGGACATTACAAATGGCCAGCTGCCAAGGACCACAAATGTGATCATGTAACAGCAGGTTTGTTGTGACTGACAGAACTTCAAAAACGGTTTGCTTTCTGGGAATATCCATTATAACTTTAAATAAGTGACTGGTTGTTAAAAACGACTACTTATAGTCCATTTCTGCTAAAGCTCTCAGTACTCTGACTGGTTTTTCTCATGTAGCTTCTTTGAGCAAAACTCTACCCTCTTTTCCAACAGGTTCACTGTTTTGATTCACTATTACGGCCATCCCATCCTTTCTTCTCCATGAGCAGGATTCAATGATAGAATGTATTTCACTTCCTTTAATGAAGAGAAGGACTAGGTGTGACATGATAGCCGTGTTCCAATATCTAAGGGACTGCCACAAAGAAGAGGGGGGGTCCACCTATTCTCCAAAGGGCCTGAAGGCAGGACAAGAAGCAACGGATGGAAACTAATCAAGGAGAGAAGCAACCTAGAACTAAAGAGAAGCTTCCTGGCAGTTAGAACAATTGATCAGTGGAACGAATTGCCTCCAGAAGTTGTGGGTGCTCTAATACTGGAGGTTTTTAAGAAGAGACTGGACAACCATTTGTCTGAAGTGATATAGGGTTTCCTACCTGAGCATGGGGTTGGACTAGAACAGTGGTCCCCAACCTTTGCAGCTTGGCAGCCCAGCTGGGGGGGGAAGAAGGCCGGGCCACACAAACTGTCGGCCAGTCGGCACGCATACACCTCAACTTGCACGAGTGGCAGGCTGATGCACATGCATGACTCTGTTCTGAATAGGCCATGGCCCAATAGTGGGCCACACAGCCTGGGGTTTGGGAATTAGAAGACCTCCAAGGTTCCTTCCAACTCTCTTATTCTGTTATTTTGTTAGCTGCACTAGGCTAACCAATGTCTATGAGTTATTCCTGGCTTGTTTTTGAATACTCAGAAACTGTGCTGCTTTGCAAATACTCTGAATCTGAACTGATTGCCAAAGGAAGGATGACAGAAGTACAACCAACATATATGCAATGTGGTCAAACCAGTGAATATGGAAGTACAAGTAGTCTCCAACTTACAGCCATTTGTTTAGTGACCGCTTGAAGTTACAACAGCATTGAGAAAATTGACTTATGATCGTTTTACACTCTTATAACCATTGCAGCATCCCTATGGTCACATGATCAATATTCAGACATTTGGCAACTGGTATATATTTATGACGGTTGTAGTGTCCTGAGATCGTGCAACCTTTTGACAAGCAAAGTCAATGGGGAAGCCAGATTCGCTTAACAAACCGTGTTATTAATTTAACTGCAGTGATTCATTTAACAATGGTGGCAAGAAAGGTTGTAAAATGGAGCAAAACTCACTTAACAACTGTCTTGTGTAGCAGTGGAAATTTTGGGCTCTTTTGTGGCTATAAGTCGAGGACTACCTGTATCTGCAACTTCCTGATAGTGGGATCCACTGCCAGCAGCATCTGCCTAATTCCCCTCCAGCTAAGCCCTGTTGAGCTACTGATGTAGCAAGAAACAATCCTGCTTGCAGGAGTTGCCAAGGAGGCTTCGTTGACCTTTTTTGCTCTGCCTTTCCAGGAAAGATGTGGCAGATCATGTTGAAAGTGGTTTGTTTCAAAGGGCACCCAATGAATAATGGATGGGCTGAAAGTGGGTCAGAGTTTATCCGAAATGTTTTGCATGTTAAATGGAAATTAGCACACTGCGCTTTGACAGCCAAGCTCCCTTCCAATTGCCGACTCAGGTTGCTTCCAAAGCTGCCGAATCAGCTTCTAATCTGGATGATGATTTCCAGTCCTTTCCTGTATGGCTATTAGGTTGTGCTCAACGTGATGCAGATTCATCTGCTTTCTGTACCACGGAAAAGCAGAGTTTGCCACTGACTTCTCAGTTCCCCAGGGATATTTGTGAAAGTCTCCAGAGAAAGAGAGGCAAGTAGAAATTCCTCAAGCTTCTGCCACCATGACCTCTATGAATAATGTCGCTTGAAATGCATACCAATATGCATACCAAGTGTAATCTACCTGCACAGTCCCAGCTATCCACCCGATACTACAGCGGGATATGTGTTTCTCCTTGCTCATTCTTCACACAACACTGCACTTCCCTTTGAATTCTCTTTTGGTTTCTTCTCTGTTCCTCTACACCACAGCCAATGAAGTTAGTTATATAATGTAATTCTGGCGGGGGGGATCCAAGCAGGGAGTGACCTCACCTCAAAAAAATTATTTATTTTTTCTTGTAATACGATGCCAATCAGAACTGACAATTATCACAGAAACCAGGCTGCCTGGATTGATTTTTACCAGAATAGCAAGGAATCAGATTAACTTGCATAATGTCTGAACATGGACAGTGACATCACTAGACAAGTCCTGCCCGCAACAGAGTCATGAGTAAAGGGGGTGCTTGTGCATTGATCATCATGAGGCAGGGCTTGCCATAATTGGTCCTATTTTGTTGCTGGGGTAGAATGTAGTCTGGATTCCCAGGAGGGAGGGGCTGTATTCCAGAGGGCAAAAAGGCAGCGAAGCATGGAAAGTTTGGCTGGGAGAAAGAGACTTAAGGTGGCTCCTCCCTATAGATTCCCAGGGTATATCTATAATGATGCAAATAGTTGCTTTAGTTTCGTAAGATAGTTGTCAGGCCTCAGGAAACAAGAAAAACACAGGGTGTTACTTTTGAGGAGTTATTTGTTTTGCTCCTCACCCACAGACAGAAATTATGCCAAACCAAGGCAACCGTTTATATCACTATAGCAATATTCTTGGAATCAATAGGGAAGAGCCTTTCTGACTCTCTTCCTCCCAGTCAAACTTTGCATACTTTGCTGCCTCTTTGCCCTCTGGAATGCAGCCCCTCCCTTCAGGTAATCCAGGCCACATTCAACCACAGTTGCACTCCCTGAGACTGACTTTGCTCTGCAAGTGAATGAGGTGATAATGAGGCTTTCAAACTTGGAATTGTTTGGGACACAATGAAAAGAATCTCGTTACCTGGATATCATTCTCCCCTTTATTTATGGAGTTGCCATTTCATATCTTATGTATGTTTAAATGGTAATAATCAAAACTTGGCCTTTCCACTGGCAGTAGAGCTCTTAATAAAGCTCAGTGTGTTATACTCTATCAAGCATACAGTCAGAAGGACTGAATTCAGTGCTTACTTTAGGAAAATGCATGAGATTGATCAGACAAAGAATTTTTGATATATCAGGTCAGATGAATTGGATGATTCCACCCAAATTGGCAATCATGAATCAAAATTCATTTTGATTGGAAGAGTTGATTAAATTATCAAGTCAAATCTCAAACTAGAGTCTTTCAGCAACCTGAGGGAAATGATCTGTTGAAGTGGGTATCAAATGACTCAGATCAGCCCTTCCGGTCCACCTTGAAAAAGCTTGAAAACTAATTAGTTCAAGAAACAGAGGCAAGCATTTAAGGACAACATAGGACAGGTTTGGATCAGCTATACCCAATTCTGTTTTCAAGCAGAATGCAAGATTATGTTTCTTTCCTAAAAAGCAACTAATAGTTTAATAACAAAACTGAAAATTTCCTTGTATAATGCTGCCAATAAGTATTATTGTTTAGAGAGAGAGATTGTATGGCCCACTGCTTAAGAAGATTAGGCTGTGTGGATACTCATATCTGGGGCTTTTTCTGAGTCATCCCCTCATTTTAGAACCACCATCTTAGAAAAGCCAGAAGAGTCCCTTTTTTGAGCAGTTTTATTAGTACATTCTTAAGCACTTTGCAGAGCAACAGAGACAAATGATAATTTCCTTGGGTTAATTCAGTTCCTTGAAGGTGCCTTCTGTTTTACTGCAGTGCAAGTTTCTCTTCCACATCTTACCTGATTGTTTATATGTGCCACATCTGGAAGCAATTAATAGGACAGTCCTGTTTCTGATGAGGCCCTGTGGAGCTGCTACTAGGAAGTGTGCTCTACACAGAACATTTGATCTGCAAAGAGTTACCAAAGTGCTTTGCATTCAATCTGCTTTTCATCTCTATTGCCTTGCAAATCACTGATGCTTTTACACTGATTTCATCCATATGGCACGGAGTCTACAGCTCACACAGAGTGCCTCCATCCAAGTGGTATTCATAGGATCACACTGCTTTTGTCAGAGTGATGAAAGCAGCTTTGTACCATCACACTGCAAGCTCTGCCTTTTTGGGGGATGCATATGAGGTAGCAACACAGATAAAGAGACAAGGTTTGCATTGCAATATCACAACACTCCCCTCGTTCCAGTCTGTGGACACTGCTACATCCAATGACTGCTCAGCTGGATAAGCTAATACCATAGCTGAACACAGACAACATCAGCCCATCAGTGCTGATTCCCCGTCTTCAACTTCACATTCACTGCAATTATTGCTCCCCCCTCTGTTTCCTATTTCAAACTGACCATAGAAAGTAGCACCCAGTGATTGAAGAGGTGTCATCAGGAGTTGTGCACACCCTGACCCTGAGCATATTGTAAGGACATTGCCAATTAAGCATATTAGATCATGCCCAAAACAAACATTGTGTTGGGAGAAGAGAGAACAGCTAAAATCAATTTTAAGTGGTTCCCACTGAGCATCATGAGGACATGTCATTTAAAAAATGGTTACTAGAACATGTTTCTACTGTGGCTATTGAGACCTGGGAATGCATCCTATGGGTGCTTCCATGACCAATTCTTTGAAACTTTACCTTGTACCATAAGCTGTAGACTATCCTTGCTCTTTTCTTGCATTCTTTGAACTTTCTGGCTACCGTGGGTGATTCTCCAACTCTTCATAAACTTTGCGCTTCATTGCTCTTTATTACTTAGCCAAAAGAAAATTAAGTCAGTCCCACATGCCCACCATGAATGGTGACTACTTCTTTTTGAAGTGAGGAAGCTATTCTATTGTTTCATATGAACAACCATAGTTCTGGCATACTCTGAATGATCTTTGTACAGTCCCATACAACTGAGGCACGGAGCTATAAAAACTAGCACAGTAAAAACAGGTACAGGCTGAGGAACCGTCTCACCCCAATGGGATTGGTCTACCCCACCATGCTGCCATAAATGGCATTTTGGCAAGCGGAATCCAGGAGAAAGGTCTTTTCTGTTATGACTCCTGCCTTTTAGAACATCGTACCCCCCTCCTCTGAGGTGACACCCTCACCCATCTTCTTGAGCTTCCTTAAGGGCCTAACGACCTGTTCTGCCACTTGGCTTGGGGTCCCAATGCAGGTGTATCACTCTGAAAATGGCTATTGGATTAAGAGAGGGCCTCCACCTCTCCCTGTGTACTTTGGGCTCCCTTACCTCCCCATCTCTTAAGTTAATATTGTTGTTATTTATTGTTTTATCATTTTCATGATCACTGGTTATGTTTGTAAGCTACCCAGAGTCACCTCTAGACAAGATGGGCAGCACATAAACCTAATAAAGCAAGCAAACAAACAAATAAAATATGTGTCTGCAGTGCAGAGCCAGTCCAACCCTTAGGCAAGTCAAGCTTCTGCATGAGGCTTTTGGTTTTATGTTTCAAGGACAAATTCTTCATTCTTAAACAATTACAATTATATGAATTGTGGTAGTGCAGTGGTTAGAATGCAGCATTGCAGGCAAGCTCTGCCCACAGCCATGAGTTCGATCCTAACTGGCTCAAAGTTAACTCAGCCTTCCATCCTTCCGAGGTCAGTAAAACGAGGACCCAGATGGTTTGGGGAAAATATGCTGACATTTGTAAACCTCTCAGAGAGTGCTGTAAAGCACTTTGGAGCAGTATATAAGTCTAAGTGCTATTGCTACATTTTTATACTGTCAGACCTTACAAAGAGACATTTGTAGGAATCTTGTGCCACATGAGGCAAAATGGATTTTTATGCTCCTTGACTTGTGGTACAGTTAAAACATTGTGCATGCTTATTGCAACAAGAAGTTTGGGGTAAATTCTGGATAACAAGGAGGAGTCCTTGATGCTTTTAGTGTCTTGGCCTAAGGTTTTTTTTATACCATCTAAGTATCTTTTAAAGCATTTAATACATCAAGCTTGAGAGATTCACTATTGTGCCTGTTATCAGCGCTAGTAAATACAGTCATCGGCTAAATCCCTTGGTTTGGTTTTTTTTTTTCCCCCAAAACATAATAGAACGGGAAAAAAATATTGCCAGTACACTAGGATACCATCAAAACAACTTGGTTTTTTTTGCCTTGAAAGGAAGAGATGTCTTGGTTGCTGTGAGGACAAAGGAAATATTTCAAAGTCTTTTGGAGTAAGAAATATTAGGCTTTCAAAAGAATATCCCAGAATACATTCATTTAGCTGCATGTCAAGGGAATTGCTGCAATTGGTTGATCAAGCAGTGGTATGAAAAGGTCCAAGTGAATTATGACTAGGAATGGGGATGTGAGAGAAATTTATTTAGATTTGCATTCAGATACAAACAATCTAATTTTGTATTTTTGAACCTATACCCAAACCAATAATCCTCTCCATCTCTGGAGAGCTGTGCACCATAATTCAGGCAAATTTCACTCAAAGCAAAAAATCAAACTTGATGTATTTTCAACATAGACAGAAATTGAAATTGACAGTTCACCTACCCTTACTTACAACATCAACCTTAATGTCTGCTATAGTACAAGACTGCTGTAACTGAGGGAGGGAGGGAGGGAGGGAGAGAGAGGGAGAGAGAGAGAGAGAGAGAGAGAGAATATAAAGTCCCATATCAAAAGAAGAGTGAGCCCCTTTCCCAATTCACCTGGAGGTTACTTTCAGCTATCTTCTTCCAAACACATTTCTCCTCGGTTCACATAAACATAGTTTGGCAGTATAGTGCAGGGAAATTAGTCATCAAAAGGGATGGGGGTGGATTCCTTTTTATTCCAAAAATCAGACAATCTTTCCACCTTTACAAACTATTGGTTAATATATGAATGTTTGCTGCTTGTAGGAGATGATCAGGCTGAGCCCGAGGGAGAGTTCAAACACATCATCAGTCACGAGTCCCTTTGCACCCACAAGAGATCTAAGTCCAGCCAACCTTGAATTCCACTGACTCTTATCTACAGTTTCCTTTGGCTGTTAGTTATCTATCAATTTCCTTTGGGTGTTAGTAGTTCAGATTCTTGTAGAGAGCTTAAGCTTGCGATAAATCTTTTGTTCTGTCCCAGCCTAAGTGAGTCCTTGTTATGCTCACAAGGAGAAATCCCTCTTCCAAGAAACAGGCAGGAACTTCAAGAAAAAATCAACCCCTTTTATTCTCACAGACCTGAGTCAATGTCCAAGGCAAACAAACACAGTCCACAGAAACTCCATCCTCAACACGAACGGTTGCCTTTGGCAACGAGCACCTCCCACACCTTCCCTTTTATAATTCAGCCAAGGTATGGCTTCCTAATGCCTTCTCCTTTGCCTTTGGAGCCACTCCATTGCATTCCTCTGTCCTACTCACTTCTCTTGCCTGCGCTTTCGTGCATCCTGATGGATTTGTCCCAACTGTTCTTCATCAATGTCCAACTCAGGCTCCCAGCACAGCTGTGTCTCAGCCTGAGCATGAGTAGAGGGGCCAGGCTCCTCATCTGACTGTAAGTCTTGGAGCTCCTCAGAGCCTTCCTCTGACTCTGATGTCACTCCAGGCCCCTCCTCCTCATCTGATTCCTCAGATTCAGCTGCCAGATCCACTGGCTGGCGAGGAATCACAACATTTTCATACCCATTTAAACTGCCTGAACCTTCTGATTTCCCTGGAAATTAGCCGAGGGGTAATTCCAGGATTGAGGGACTCCTGGGCAAAAGAGGATCACCTCTTATAATCATTAGATTCTTCCTATGGACTTACAGATGACATAACCCATTTCATTGCCAGTGGAGAACTGGATTCAGAAGGAGTGATAGAACTGCCTCTTTGAATCTATTTTCATTTATATGGAACCAAATGCTTTAGAAGATCCTGCATACAGTCCCATTATGGTTCTTACCTTCTTTTCCTAGCAGAGAATGGTATGGGGGGAATCAAATATTCCCCACTTGCTTGTAGCATTTAAGTGAACAATTAAGAGTTTATTCAGACTCAGATCCAGATAGCTTGCAATTTAAAATGAAGGAAAATGTGGCACCCCCTCCTCAGTCAAGATGATTGGACTGATACTAAAATCTCACTTCAACACTTATGGCAGATAGTGACATTCAAATCCAATATGGCAGACTGCAACAGGTCCAGAATAGCAGAAACTGGAGAGTGCATTTGCTGCCTGAGGCCTTGACATAATTCTGCCTACTAATAGAGCTGGCCTTGACTGTAATTATCGGTATATCTTTCAAAGATCCTGGAGCACCGGAGAACTACCAGAGGACTAGAAAAGAACTGATGTGGTTCCCATCTTCAAAAAAAGAAGCAAAAAAAAACAGATTCAGGAAACTGCAAACCAATTCTGACATCAATATTTGGCAAGATCCTGGAAAAGATATTCAAGCCACAGATCCGTGAATATCTAGAAAAAAGCAAAGTTATAAGCAGAACCCAACGTGGATTTGTCAAAAACAGATCACACCGAACAAATCTTCTTTCATTCTTTGACAAGGTGACTAAATTAGTGGACCAGCAAAATGCAGTGGATAAAATATACTTGGATTTCAGTAAGGCATTTGACAAAATAAACTTACTTCTTGATAAGCTAAAAAAATGTGGAATAGTCAGCATCACCACCAGATGGATTTGTAACTGGCTGACAAACCACACTCAACATGTAGTCCTTAATGGAACTACATCAAAAATAGAGGGAAGCATGCAGTGGGGTGTCATGAGGTTCTATCTTGGGCCCAGTACTCTTCAACATCTTCATAAATTATTTAGATGAGGAATAGAAAGGCAACTCATCAAATTTGCAGATGACACTAAATTGGCAGGAATAGCCAACCACCCCAGAAGATAAGCTCAAAATCCAGGTGGATCTAAACAGACTTGAACACTGGCCTCTATCTAACAAAATTAAATTCAATGTAGAGAAAAGTAAGGTTTTAAACTTAGGAAAGAAAACCAAACGTACCGGTACAGATTAGGTAAAACCTAGTTCAATAACAGTAACTGGTAGAAGGATCTTGGAATCCTAGTGCAGGGGTCCACAACTCTGGGCTATGATCTACTAGTGGGCTGTGAGGTGTTTGCAACCAGGCTCTGGAAATGGTGGACGAGTGCACATGCATCCCCATGCTTGAGCAGCGGGCAAGTGCATGCGTGTCTGCTCCATTTGCAGTTAGTGTCAGACCTTGCTGGCTGCCATCCCCTCTCCCCTCTTCCCCCCACCAGTCCGCAAGGCCAGAAAGGTTGGGGAACTCTGTCATAGTAGACAATCACTTAAATATAAACCAGCATTGTGCAATAGCAGCCAAAAAAGCCAATGCAATACTAGGTTGCATTAACGGAGGGATAGAATCAAGATCATGTGAAGTATAAAGCCTTAGTAAGACATGGGCTTTTTTTCTCATAGAACGCCCAGAACGGAGTTCCGGCACCTTTTTTGGATGGAACCTTGTAGGGTAGGCAAGGCAGGTTGTATGATGTGTGTGAGTTCCGGCACCTTTTTTTTTTTTTGAAAAAAGCACTGAGTAAGACCACACTTAAAATACTGCATCCAGTTTCAGTCATCATATTATAAAAAAGAAGTTGAGATTCTGGAAAGAGTACAGAAAAGAGCAACAAAGATGATTTGGAGGCTGAAGGCTAAATCATATAAAAACATAGGTTGCAGGTATTGGGTATGTCTAGTCTAGTGAAAAGGACTATGATAGCAGCATTCCAAAATTTGAGGGGCTGCCACAAAGAAGAGGGGGTGAGGTCAATTTATTTTCCAAAGCACCAGAAGGCAAGACAAGAAACAATGGATGGAAACTAATCAAGGAGCAAAGCAACTTAGAACTGAGGAGAAATTTCCTAACAATGAGAACAATTAACTAGTGGAACACCTTTGCCTTCAGAAGTTGTGGGTGCTTCCTTTCAACATCAGCTTTAAGTGTTTGCAGATTTCTTGGTAATTGCTTCCCAAGATCAGAGGTTTCAGCATGAATCTTTATTCAGAGGCTGCCTATGTACCTTAGAGACTGCAACATGTTGACTTGTATCCCGAGTCGCCTTAAGTTTTAAACCTTGACTTTAATGAAGGTGATTGTTTTTTCAAAGTTTTAATTAATCTCAGATTAATTAAATGCTGCTTCTCTGTGCATTCCCTAATGAACAAATAAAAGCAACCCTTGCTTCCAAGATGAAAATATTGCCCTTTTAAGTCTATATATTGCACAAATTCCTTTCCCTCTTTATCTCCCACAAGACCCCAGGGAGGCTCACACATGTGTGGGAGATTGTACAGTTACTCAAAAATAATTGCAACCATTTTCACACTTCCAGAGAAAGTCCACACTTATGCAGGAAAACAAAAGACAGCTATTGGGGAGGCTATGAATGTATATCTCATGTCCTCAGCCCTTCCAGTTATGTTGGATTTGAACTTCTATAATTTTGGCTGCAGATGGTGATAGGAGATAAATACATGATGTATTCAACTTGGGCAGATAATAACTTACTACTCATATGGGTCCCTAAAAGGGGTAGGAGAGTAGACCAGCCCCTCATTTACCAAAGCACCTGAAGGCTCCAACAATGGTTGGAAAATAACCAAGGAGAGAACCAACCTAGAACTAAGGAGAAAATTCCTAACAGTGAGAACAATTAACCTGTGGAACAAATTGACTTCAGAAATTGTGAGTACCTCAATACTGGATGCTTTAAAAAGAGACTGGACAGCCATCTATCAGAAATAGTATAGATCTTCTGCCAGAACAGGGGATTGGACTAGATGACCTCCAAGATCCCTTCCAACTCTGTTACTGTTACTGTTTTTCTGTTTCTCTATTTGGGAAAGGAAATATCTCTGAAACAATGATCCAACAGGGCACAGCTGTCTAGAATTTTATAAACCTGAACAGATTAGTTCTAGAAGCTTTGTATGGTGGGAAAAGAAACACATTGTTCATTAGTGTTTCCTTTTTTCCCTCTTCTTCTCCTTAGCAGAGAAGACAGACAATGTAGTCTGCCAAATGCATCAGAGAGTAGCAGATATAACAGAAAGGAAGACAATTAGCAGAAATATGACTTACACCAGAATTCAGTCCATTGCTGCTATGGTTGTGTGAATTTGCCACCAGACTACAACTACATTGTCCATATCATTCTACAGAGCATCAGAACTAAGAGAGTGATGCTTCATTCTTGTGTTGAAAGGCTTCTATTCCAAATTGTAGTAACTGTGGAAGTAACTGAGGAGCAATGGTGAGAGATGGGGCTAAAATATGTTGATTCATCCCATCTTGCTGCTGTTGGCTGGGCCTTGAAAGATTAATCGGCAACAAAATGCCTAAGGTCATTTTTCCTCTAGAGACTTAGTGCATCTCCCAAATATTGTTGTGCCAAAATTACACATTTTTTTAATCATTTCAGTAATGACTGAGCAAAATTATGAAAATGCTGTATGTAAGAATACAGAATACAACTTCAAGCACATGTGTCTCAGAGGTAGTCACATTGCCATAAGGGCAAATGGCCATTGATCCCTGATGGTAACCTGCATCACTTGTCATGGTAGTGAATTCCAGAGTTTGATTACCCTGTAATGAATGCTGTAATTCACTAATGGAGAAAAAGATTGAACTATGAACAGCAGACTTTCCAAGGTCAACTCTTGCCTCTGTCATGATGTAGCTCTGTTAGCTAGTTATAATCTATAGAAATTGGCCTTTCTATTGCAAAGATTTGTGTTTGGCATAGAATCTCTGAGGCTTGTGCTGACCACAGGAGCATTAATTTACATATCTAGTGGAGATCCCAAGGGCAGAAGCATCCCTTATGCTTGGGAGATAGTGTTAAAGTCCTTCACTTAGGACCGGTTGCTTAGCCATCGTTTGAAGTTTCAATGAACATACCTGGGAGGTATTTACAATCTGGATTCAAAGTTCTGGTGGTCACCTTCCCCACCCCCATGATCATGTGAATGCACTTTTAGCATATTTACAGCAGCTTGCAGAGTCCCATGGCCATATGACCGCATTTTACAACTGTTTTGCTGAAACCAGCATCTACCTCTGGTTTTTGACAAAGCCACTCCCAAGCAAATCATTGGTTCACTTAACATCCATGGCGTTCACTTAACAACTGCCACAAAAAAGGTTGCAAAATTGGGTTAGTCATGTAATCAGTCCATTTTCCACAGTCACGAGTTACGACTTTGATGGGCAGGCTCCATCACAGTTGTCACTTGAAAACTTCCTCTAGGAAGAAGTTCAGGCTGACTCCTCCCCAACTCACTGGGGGCATAAGAGGGAGAGGAGGAAAAACACAGTTAAACTCACATTCAAGAGAGTTAAGAACACATAACCAGAACAGAGGACAGGAGAAGCTCATTTTTTTTGGCCAGAAAACACTGATTAGCTGGCTATTCTTTGCAGATATGCAAACATGTAAACTTGTGTGTGCTCATTATATCCTGGTGTCTGAACATAATCAAAATAACTCAGCTCAGTATCAGGAGTTTTTGAAAATTGATTTGGAAAGAGTTGAGAGATAGGAAGGCTATGCTCTGGAGGTATTCTCTCAGGCATACCCAGGTTTTCATATAGGTAGATAAATAGGTAGATGAATCCTGGCAGAGAAATAATTCTATTTTTGATCTTTTTTCTACAAAGACTTTATAGGAACCGATGTATGATAACTTGAAAAAACTGCCCAGTATAAATAAACTGTTTCCTCATTGTTAGGCCTTTGAGAGCAAGCCAGACACCAAGAACTACCAGATTTCCTTGTCCCATATTAGGAAAATTGACCTATTGCCACAGCTGCTGTATTCAGCTGAACTGTGCTATATTCAACATGCCATCTGAATCTTATTAGGGGCTTAAGGTTACCAAATACCTGGTCTCCTTTTCTTGATGTGATTCAGCCAAGCACATATTTTATGTTATTACTTTTTCACTGCTGACTGAGTTCCATATCTAGACCAGCTTTCTCTCAATTGATGTCCTCCAGAAATGATGGACTATAAATACCATCATTGCCAACCAGTTGGAGAAAAGAAAGCTACAGGTTATACTACGCTTGGTGTGTTCAATTCCAGTGTAAGCCTCATTCTAGTAAAACATGAAGATAAATATTCAGAAGCTGTTACAAAACCAAACAGGGCAAAAATATTCCTTGAGCCCTGAGAAAATAGATAGTATTAGGAAGTTCAGGCTGGCTTCCCCATGGTTCGCTGGGGGGCATTAGAGGGAGGCAATAAAAAACTAGATTATGTTAACATACAGGTAGATTATGTTAACATACAGTCATATTATGACCATAATGGAGCCTGCCCATTATGATTGTAAATCATGGTGGTTGTAAAGCAGCCTATCATGTGATTTTATGACTTTTTGTGATGGTTGTTAAATGCATCATCATGGTCATTGAGTCCATTGTTCATTATGGGGAGTTTTTGCAGAAAATCAATGTTTTCATCCAAAACGTTGTAAACTGTGATCATGTGACCACAGGGGAAATTTGGAACTGGGTGGCTAAGTATCCTTGGGGGAGGGGGTTATTGTAACTTCAAATGGTCACTAAATGGTTGGTCTTAAGTTAAGGATTACCCATAGCTTATCTCAAAAAAGCTAGTCTTCTTTTTAAGTCTGTTTCCTAATCAAGACAACCTCAAAGGGCTGACAGAAAACTCAGTTTCTTGTTTGAATGTCTGATGATTATTTCTTCCCTCCATGCATACATACACACATCTAACAGATGATCAAATAATAAGATTAACAAAATAGCAGCAAGAATGAATATCAGCTTTTATCAAAGTAGAACAGTATCTCTAAGCCTGAAAAGGTCCTGCTTCCTTTAAAGATCTGCACATGCTAATGAAAATCAATGTCCTTTGGTTCTACTCACTTATCCCAAAGTTACTTATCGTTAGAGGTCTCCAGTTCATCCTTTGTCTGCTGAGATGAAAAGGTGTCCTGATCATCTTGAAAAATAACTGAACGGCAAAATATTGCAAAAGGCCTGCAGCCTTTGTCATTCACTTTTTCAGGATGACTGCATCAAAAACTGGCTGCATTGCTATATCCAATCCATCCAAGTCCTTGTAAAACTTGATTTCAGCTGCTTGGATAAGTACTATTACATTTGAGTGAAGATTCAGACCATCTAGTTCCCAAAGGAAGGTACAGTTGATGCATGTGTCATATGTTATTTTACTGAAACCAGTAAAAGCCAACTCCTTTCCTCAAAATTGATCATTGAGAAAATTTGATTTGTTTTATGTAAGCTACTTATCCAGAGGATGACCTCAACTGGTGGTCCATATTTACAAGGTGAGCAAATCAGGTTCAATCAGGTTCCTGGCCAGCAAACACCTAATAGTACTAATAAGACTTACTAATTATGAATTATTACAATAAATGAAATATTTTCAGAATGCTTGATCTATAGCAAAAAGGAATCAATTGGGAACAAATACTGGAGAAAAATTTAAGGTGCTGGTGCTCATCTATACAGCCCATCGTGCCATAGGACTGGGTTATTTATGGGACCACCTCCCCTTCTTTCTACCTGTCCTATTATATCGGGCAGAGGCATGTCACATGGCTTGTCAATTAAGAAATGTCATCTGGCAGGACCATGAAGAGAGCCTGTTTGTTATTGTGCCTATCCTGTAGAAGTTCATCTCCCCAGATTGGCCCAAATTCAGATTGGCCCAAATCTATTGACCTTTCACAAGGACATGGCTATAGTTAAGATTGTCAATTAGAGCCTGTAAGATGGCTATATTCATCGTGGTTTGTTTTTCTTTTACCTTGGCTGTCAGTTATGGATTTTATTTTTATTGTTGGTTGTTTTTAACTATTGTTAGCTGCCCAGAGCTACCATGCTGAGATGGGTGGGCATGTTAATTGAATTAAATGAACAAATGAGCAAGGAAGCCCTGGATATTCATTGCTCAGCAGGAGTTTGACGCTCTGGATGCAGAACCGATTTACTTCAAAATAAGAGGGGAAGACAGATCTGAAAATAAGCAATTTACTGGATTACACACAAATTTAGCTAGTGCAGTTTTTATTCCCAGTAGCAGATTAGATGCAGATGGGAAACTCATAGCAGGGCATCAAGTCTGGATGATATGCTATCTGCAGGCTACAGATATCTAATGTGTTCATTTCCCGTCTTTCGTCTTGATCTCTTTGCCTAGCAATTGTGCAGATTGACTTTATTTCCTTTTGCATAATCAGATATTTTTTCCCTCCACATCTTTATTCCTGATGCCATACTCAAAACTTTGTGGTTTATACTGCCTGTCCCAAGGATCATTAGGAAAGATGCTGTGTCACCTTTTGGGTATTACATGCTTACGTGCTGTTTGCATTTCTGTTTTTGCAGATCTGGCTACGGAGCTTTACTGCCACCTGCTGCATTACCATCATATTCCATCAGCAAGCCGGTCAAGGAAAATCAGGCAGGGGATTTTATCAATATGAATTTCTTGGCCTCTATCCTATACTTAATGTGCCTCCCAATAGCATTTCAGGATGGAGACTGAGAATAAGCATTCTATTCTGCCCTATAAATCATGGTTCTTGAGCTGCAATGAATGGGTTCGCATAACTAATAATCTAGGTCATGACTTGAAGCAGAACCTATGCAGATATAGCTAAGCTTTCAAGCCACTCCGGAGATGTTGAAAAAAAAGAATATTAGGGAGGTATGTCTTTACATGTTATATTAATAGGCAATTTTAACTCTCCTCAAATAGATTTAGTTAAAAAATGTTCCACTCACAGTGAAAAAGTTACATTTCTAGCCGAACTAACAGCCCAAATCTCAGAACAGTTTACCATGAATTCCTTCAAACAGGAAGCTAGCTTGGTTTAAATCTAAGTGGTGTATACCTATGGTCTGCGGCCCAGGACAGGGCCGTGGGCTCTTGGCCAGCGGGCCGCAGAAACGGTTCACTGGTGCATGCACGCGTGGGCGTGTATTTCCTCCCCACTCATGCTAGCGCCCACGGCCGTTTGCTCATACATGCGGGCGCGAACGGGAATGCTAGCGCAGGGCGGGTGTCCGCAGCCCATTTGTGCATGCGCCACTAGCCCAGGCGGGGTGCGTGGCCATTCGCGTATGCGCATGGCACCAGCGTATGCTGTATGCAGAGCTGCTAGTGCCGCACCAGTGTGTGAGGCCCCGTGTGTGCATACACACACCAATTTTGAAGCTGCTCTCCTTCCCTCTGGTCCTCGAGCCCAGAAAGGTTGGAGACCTCTTGTGTATAGCATCTAGTCTGTGAAGCAACTCTTGAACCAATGAGAAACTAATCACAATACATAAAGTACAGTATGTGTCTATACGTCTATATACAGTAGGTGTATGTGGTTTTATACACACTTACATGGCAATTCACTAACAGTTTCATAAACAGGATTTTTAAAAAAAATAAACAGGAAAGTTTGAAATAAAATGGGCCAAATCAATGCAAAAACTCTGCATTGTATAATACTATATATATATATATATATATATCAATAAGACACAAATTGAACCAGAAAATACACTGCAAATGAGGAACTGTATGATTACTGACATGGTTAATAGGGTGTGCATCACTTTGGAAATAATACAGGAAATATGCAGTGTGTAGTTTTCTTCTGCAGCTGCAGTATAATCTTGGGGAAAAATGCACCTGCTTTCAAGAGTTGCATAATAAACATAATTGGGGGTGGGGGA
Source organism: Protobothrops mucrosquamatus (assembly GCF_001527695.2). Classification (NCBI taxonomy): domain Eukaryota; kingdom Metazoa; phylum Chordata; class Lepidosauria; order Squamata; family Viperidae; genus Protobothrops; species Protobothrops mucrosquamatus. The sequence continues at coordinate 211,610 of NW_015387099.1, forward strand.
GTTTATGGAAAGGTACCAAGAAATTTTCTAAATGAAGAAAGAGTTGAATCTTGATTTCCGACATTTTCTCATGTGGTTTCAACTAGAAAGTAGAGTAAAAAAAAATGTTTCAAATAGACAACCTACGTGCATTGTATGCCTTTCAATTATTGACATGTGCACTGAAATAATTGTTTTTTTTCAATTCTATGAAAAAACTAGAATAATCAACTATTTGAGAGCTACATAATTAGTTTAGTATTCATATTATTCCTCAGGAGATGCTTTAAACCTTTTCACTGATAATTGTGTCAAAAGAAAAGGTAACCCATTTCAAAGTTGCTACTATCTGTGTTTCCCTGAAAATAAGACCCCGTCTTATATATTTTTGGCTCCAAAAGAGGCACTAGGTCTTATTTTGGGGGGGGATGTCTTACCATGGACCACCACAGCGAGGCCTCACAGGCCCCAACACCTGTCGCATCACTGCTTGACTTCTTCAGTGGCCACTTGCCGCTACATGCGGCTGGATGCCATGTGGTGCATTGCGCCATTGCCTCTGCTCGTGGCAGGAGGCCGCATTTATTTTATTTATTTATTTATTTCAATTTGTATCCCGCCCTTTTCCCGAAGGACTCAGGACGGCTCACAACATTTTATAAAACAAAAACAAACCCACAAACCCCACCGAATAAAACCAAATTAAAACCAATATTTTAGTGTTGTGGTATTAAAATTTCTAAGAAACCCAATTTAAAATCCTCCCTAGGCCAGGCCCGCTTGTTGGAAAAGCCATGTCTTGAGGGCGCGGCGGAAAGTAAGGAGATCCGGAATCATCCGG
>NW_015387099.1:212740-231092 GCF_001527695.2 Protobothrops mucrosquamatus
GAGGGCGCGGCGGAAAGTAAGGAGATCCGGAATCATCCGGATCTCGGGGGGTAGTTCGTTCCAGAGGGCAGGGGCACCCACAGAGAAGGCCCTCCCCCTGGGGGTCGCCAGCCGACATTGCTTGGCCGACGGCACCCTGAGGAGACCCACTCTGTGGGAGCGTACCGGTCTATGGGAGGGAATCTGTGGCAGAAGGCGGCCTCTCACAATGGCCTGAAGCTCCGTGCCACGAGAGGCAGCAATTACGTGAAGCACCATGCGACCTTCTGCCGCAAACAGCAATGGCCCAAAGCGCTGTGCGGCCTCCTGCCGCAACTGTGGCACAGTGTGATGAGCCACGCTGCGCGACAAGTGTTGGGGCATGGGAGGCCTGGCTGTGGCAGTCCTACTGGTAAGCGGGTGCGGGGCGTGAGGAGCAGCTCCAACCCCCCCCCCAGCTTGATTTTTAGCCGTGGGCCTCACTCCAAAACTAGAGGTTATTTTTGGAGTAAGGTTTATATTAAGTCCACCCCCCCAAAAAAAATCAAGCTAGGGCTTACTTTCAGGGTAGATCTTACTTTCGGGGAAACACGGTACATTCATCTATCCAACTAAGGATACTAAAAGTGACCCTTAAAGAATGATCAAGCTACAAATAAATAAGATTCCAGACATGGAGATAACTTTATTACTTGGAAATGTTTCCTTAAGGGGACAAAAAACACTTACCAATTATAATGAACACATTAGCTTAACAGCTGAATACTGAACATGCTTTTACATCCTTGGAGAATTAACAAGGGCTGCTAGTCTCTCTTTAAACTGGCTTATTCAAAGACTAAACAGATGAACAATTCCTTCATCACAGCATAGTCCTCAGACATGACCTCCCCCCATCTCACCCTTTCTCTCCTGCATATCTGAATTTGTTTAAAAGGTTATTTAATTGCCAGCTCACAAATGTTGAACAAGCTGTAAGAAAGGACTTTTTGACTTTAGATTGCTTATGTATTGCCTGCTCTGTAAAAAGACACCTTTTTGCAAAAGGAGAGCATAATAAGGAACAGATAGGTGTAGAACTTTATCCCCCCATTGTGTGACAACTTACTCTGCACTGAAGGTTGCTTTCAGAGGAGGAAGTGCTGACCAGAGAGATTGTTGAGAGAGAAGCTCAACAATGAAATCCAGATGTCTGCTACAGGGAGGAGAAGTATCTCCAGTTCAAGAAAACCTCAACTAGCTTCAGATTCAGTGGAGCTCTTAGGGGCAACTGCAGCAGATGAGTTGCTAGCAGGAACACCCTGGAGGTTAGCAGCAATTTCTCATAGACTGGACTGCACAACCCACTTCCCCCAAGAATGACGCCAGACTGCTTTCAAGCACCCCTACTGATTCTCCATATAGATCGCGTTAAAGCAAAGATGCATTAACTTCAATGCTTCAGTATGAAAGTCCCATTTGCCAGTTTGTGGCCATTGTGAAACAAGAACTGGCACCTGAGAAGCTTGTTTCAATCAATTAACACAGACCCGGTTAAATGTAAGACAAAATCGACCAACAGCACAACCTCTTTGCATATCCTTGTCTCAGGTGCTGAATACAAACAAGACACTTTTCAAAACGTTCTTAAAAATTCATACCACAGCTGGGGTAGAGAGGAAAAAAAAATTAACTGAGTCAATTCTTTGTGGCAGAGGCAAACACACCTACACAGGAGCCAAAGAACCTGATTCCCAATGGCTGGAAGACTTTTTAAGGAAACAAGCAAGCTGGAGAGGAGATGGCTGCTTACTGGCCAGCACCTGATTTTTAACATCTTTGGAAGAAAACATTAAATCTTTTTTTTTTTTTGCCCATACAGAAAATGCAAATGGAAAAACAAGCAATGGCATGATCTGTGAGTTCCCTGTTAGTACATCGAAACTCGGGCAGGGTTCAGAAAACAATGACAAGTAATTCCTAGTTTTCATGAGAATATAAAGAAAGTTTTAAGAAGGGAAAAAATATTATTTTATACAAAATTAAACTGCTCTAAGCCTGCTTTTTAAGCCAATTGCACTGTATTCTACTTATAAGCTAAGGCCTTTGCAAGGAAATATCCTGGTTTTTTTAAAAAAAAAGCTTTTCAAACTTAAAAAAAATCTTATTTTATTAAAACTTTTCAAGCTAATCAAAAAAACATGTAATTTGTCAACATGTGGTTAAGGCAGACTAGCCAGCTATATCAAGTGACCATTGAGTCTTCCTCCTTGGGGATTAATTTTGATTAAGCAAAAATATTGTCAAAGTGGCTTTTTGTGATACAAAAAGAAGGTAATGTCAGAAAACTTTCTGAGAATGTTGCGTCTTAGGAAACAGAACTAAAAGGAAAGGAAACAAATGAAAAATGATAGCTACCAGAATTTCTTGGCTTTGTGGTATGCTGATGGAAGTTGCTGCAAGAATCCATATGTCCTGAAATACTGATAAAAATGAAAATTTATTCAAAGATCTAAGCAGAAAATTTAATCGGGGAAAGAAACTGACAACTATGCTAACAATGGCATCCCTCCCTACAGGATTATCTAATAAACTTCTTAGTCTTTAAGCTATTAGGAATAAGATAACTAAACTAACTTTACATGATTACTTTTTTTTTCCTGCCAATTAACTGCATAAGAAGCTTGATGTGCCTAATCAAGCAACATTGGGGAACAGGATGGAGTTCAAGCCAGGCAAAAGGGATACTTTGGGCTCTTTCGCTTTTGAACAATAGCTTCTCACATAATAACCTCATAAAACAAAAACAAAAAAACTCTTTGCCATGGGATCCAGTTTTTTTTGGGGGGGGGGGGTGAATCAGCTGCTGTTCAAAAATCTGGGCCTCAAATCTTCCTGGGTTTCTAAAATTAGCTAGAAGGATTCATTATTATTATTATTATTAGTCAGAATGAAAAAGGCCTTTTGTATTTTTGCACTTGGAAAAGCAAACCTCTTGAGCTGGGATCCAAACGAGTAATGAAAGAAAGCTTTTTCCTTCTGGGTTATTTCTATATGGAGAGAAAGGCTTTGTCAGAAGGGATCATCTGCTTTTGGGACCCAATGTTTGTCCCAGCACTGCAGACTAGAAACTGGGAACTCATCCAAATTCTGGAGTTCACTGTGCCATCGGCAAATTAACCCTTTGCACCTCCCAGACCTGTCTCAGGGAGACATGTAAAGCATTTCCATCACACACTTTAAACTTGTCCCACTGAAAGATTCAGAAACAGTTTTTCACCATCTCAAAACGATGCTGAGTCTTGATTCTCTTGGGAGGTAGAAGAGGAGGACTTCCCCTTCCTCTCCTGCCCACCTGCATATTTGAACATCAGGTATCCACCCAGGAACTCCAGAAGATGGCAGGAGCTATGACTGTTCTGCTTCAGAAGCTGGTTTTGCGACGCGTTGTCTCACTGGGTTTGGTGGAGGAACAGGGTACCCTGGATCTCCACGGTCCATTCCACCATCAAGATTGACTCCATCAAGTCCTTCGCTTTTTTTTTTCAAATGCTGAGCAGATTCTGGTAGCTTTCCTAAAAAGAGAAGAAAATTCAGCATTGCCATTCATCTCTTTAGATCAGAGGTCCCCAATCTTTTGGGCACCAGGGACCGGTTCCGTGGAGAGAGATTTTTCCGCGGATCGGAGGGTGCGTGGTTTTGTGTGCTGCCTGTATCCCGCAGATGGGCTTTGCTTGTTTGTGCAGACCGGTTGCTGGCATGCAGATACCAGTCTACGGACCGGGGGTTGGGGACCCCTGTTTAGGTGGTGAAGAAGCAGGGCGAACAATCTGCACATATAGTATGAAAGTGACTACTCCTACCCACTCAAATATCTTTAATAGTATCTCCAGAGTTCCCAGAAATCATGCTGCCCACTTTTAACAAAAAGGTTGGATTGCAGTTACCATTAAACTCAACTTGCACAACTTATGCTAGAACTGTGGAAGGTAACAATCCAACTGAGTTTAGAAACAATCATTTTAAAAACAAAATTTGTGTGGGATTTTAGCTTCGTTAATGCAAGCGTTACATTCCGGTTCTGCAGACGTCATGCAGCAAAAAGCAACTTGCAGAATACCTTAATGGTTTTTAAAACAGAGTACAAACGTTAATTTGGTTTTAAATTCATGCCAGTGGAAATCCACTCATAGGACACTTTCACTGATAAAAGTGTGATTAAAGACCATCAATTTTCATTGATTTTCCTCTGCAATTTTATATAATCATTCTAGAACCAGGGAGGTGGATGACCCCTGGAATAGAGGTCCTGAGTTTATAAAGGACAATAAAATGGCTTTGTTTCCCCTCTGTGAATGAGAGGGAAAAATACATGCTCCTGGCTCTAGAGAGACAGTTGCTGTAATAGTTAAGTTGCTAGAGCATAATCAGGCTTCAAATCCATCCTGAACTATGGATTGGGTGACTTTGGGTCAATCTCTTTTGCACCACTTCATTCCTGGAATTTGCTGCATAGATAAAATTAAGATTCCCAAGTACTGAATTCATGGAGGAAAAGTAAGATATGAGTCTAAGAAATAAATAAATTACTTCCCCTTACTTCTGTCTGTGAGCAACGTAGCAACTCAGGATTTAAACCATTGCATGGATAAGATTCTGATATGAATTTTATAAGGCTAGGTAGCATATGCCAATCCTAAATATAAGAGGTGGAAAAGAACTGTTTGCTAAAGCCTGCTCATGATTTCCTGGAGTGGTGAAGTTTACTCTAAGACTGACACTTGCTAAAATTTTGATCTTCAGCTGGGTCCCACTCAAGAGAATGTCATTATTTCTTCTCTGACTTTGTATTCTTCTTTGTGAGGAGTACGACTTTTAGGCCACAGAGCATCAGTGTTTTAAGTTGCATAACCTTGTTAGGACCAGAAAGTTAATAGTTGATTTTTATCAAACTTAGGTGAAGCTATTCCCTCATCTGCCCTTCAGTAACCACTAACGCATCTTCAGACAAAATCAGAAATCTTCTGCAGCTCTTGATGAATCCTTGCACTGTTATATAAGATACCCAGCCAGACATAATAGCACTTCTATCTCCTTTTAACAGGAGTTTGCTTAAACTAGCCTCCCTCTATTCTTGCTGGTTTAGGAATAAGAACTAAGAGATACACTTGATCACTGAGTGGTGCTGTTGAAAGTGGGAAGGGCTAAGAGAAAAAAAGTTAAGTGCCATTATTTAATTAACAGGCAGTTTAATTACTTAAATGATTTATAATTTTGGAAAAACTTGGATAACATACTAAGACAGGAAAATAAAATGAAAAACAAAGCCACACAAAGGTGAGAATTTCAAGACTGGCTCAATGCTTAAAGCTCCCTTTTCTTGTCTCACTCCGAGAAGAGATGCACTTGGCATGCAATATACTTACTCTGATGAAGGTGCTGGTGTGGCCTTTGCTTTTTAGAGGGACAAACACAATCGGCCAGAAACACCATGATCTGAAAAGAAAACCAACATTCTTCAATATTGCATTCAAGCTTTATCTTCTCCTTTTAATTCTGAGTGCAAAGAGAAATGTTTACTTACAAGGCCTAGCAGCAGCCCCAAAAACAAAGTTACAAATGCAAAAATTGCATAGGATCCCCAGTTTGGTATACCAAGGTTTTCTGTGAAATAAGTGTGACATTGCTGAAAGGGAGAAAAACAAATTTGGAAATTAGCTGGACAGCAACTCTGTAAGCCATCTGGAATCACCACGAGTGAGTTGGGCAGCCATATATATATTTAATAAATAAGCTCAAACCTAATATCTCTTCTGACTTAAAGAATGATGTGGTACGTACCCTAATCCACATGGAAAGCTGAAATAAGGCAGACATGCTGCTCATCCTGCAAAGAAATAAGGGGTAATTCTATAACCAAAGAGGCAAAAATAAAATTTACAATTAAAGAACTTTCAGTGGATTTCAGTGATCTAAGCAGCCCATTTGGGATTCAGCATTTAACTTCTATTAAAGTTGCTCATGCAATTTCCATCTGACTGCAACGTAATCAATTCCCATGTTCAACTATAAATGAAACCTAATTGTAAATGATTCCTATTGGAAGAAAAATTGGAAGACACCTAAAGAAATCAACGTAGAAACAAACAGAGTTTTCTGCAATGTTGAAAAGAAGAAGAAAAAAGGGCCTGAATAGGAAAGCCCTATAATCAAAGGAGAAAGTATGGTAGTCACACAATGAGCTTGAGACTTGCAAAAAGTTCCCAAAACAACAACAAAAGGTGATTGGGGGATGTATCTGAAATGATAGATTCTAAGTCTCTAATTCAGAAAGGGATGAATTAGTAACAGGTAAAAAAGAGAAAGCAAACTATCTTAAGATTTTATATCTGTTTTCACTCTGAAGGGAAACAAAACCTTTGCTGGCTACCATTTTGCTACTAGTGAGATAAAGGAACTGCAACTCAGATATACAAGAAGAAACATTTAAATGAACTCAAATCTTTGAAGCCAAATGAATTATGTTCTTGGCATTGAAAAAACTGGCAAAGGTCCCATCCCAAAGACTGCAGGAGAACAAATGCCCCTATCCTCAAACAAGGGGAGGAAGACACCACAGGAAACAAAGATCTCCCAGTTTGATGTTTTACTGGGTGGGATCCTCAGACTATTAAACAACATATCTGTGAACCATGGATAGGAATGTAACAATAAGAGACAATGTGGGTTGGACACAAACCCAATTAAAGTTATGTCTTTTTGACAGAATTACTTACTTAATGCATTGGAGATACGGCTTGGACATAGTGTACGAGGTTGACTCAACCTTTCATCCTTCCGAGGTCAGTAAAATGAGGACCCAGATTGTTGGGGGCAATAAACTGCTGTAAACCACTTAGAGAGGGCTGTAAAGCACTGTGAAGCGGTATATAAGTCTAAGTGCTATTGCTATTGCTACTCTAACCTCAGCTAAGAATTCAAATGTCATCTTTTCTTTTCAAACCTAAACAGACCCAACTCCTCTTCAAAAGATTACTAGTCCCCTGACCATATTCATTGACTTTCTTTCTCTGAACCTATTCTGTTTTTTTTAAGTGAGGTGCTCACAACTGGGCCCAGTACATGAGGTGGTAATAGACCCGTGCAGAATAAAATAGAACAACTGCCTACGACCTATTTTGTTATCCTAAGCATCTTAAAGAAAAAGAATGAAAATATAAAATAATTAGACTCAATCAAGATCGTAACTGTTTTCAGAAATCATTAGTTTAGATCTTAACTTGGTGTCAGCTTCATAAATGATTAAACTTGGTAGGACATATACATACACATACATACATGGGGGGGAGGGAACAGTTAGGGTTAAAATTTCCCAGGTAACTTGCCTAAATCAGTGCTGATGACTACAGTCATCATCTGTAAATTAACTAGATTCATCTAAAGTCAGAATTCAAGGGGTTTTTTTGCATTTGTTTCCCAAGCCTATCAGGGAGCAGAAAGATTCCTGCTGATACTTACAGAAATGAAGATGGTCCAAGCCATGAAGAAATAGGCTCAACAGACTTCCATTCTTGCTCACTGATGAAATTGATAAAGTCACTTTTAGTTCGGGAACCTTGGTACCGTCTAAATTCTCCATCTTTACAACTGTCCAAAATAAGAGCCATGTCAAGCACTTAAAATTCTCCTAATTTCTCACCTAGCAACACTATAGACAAGGTTACCTGATGGATTTATTTATTTAATATCCCACCTTTATTACTTTTATAAACAACTCAAGATGGCAAGCATCTAACATTCCTTCTTCCTCCTATTTTTCCCACAACAACCCTGTGAGGTGGGGTAGACTGAGAGAGAGCAACTGGCCAAAAGTCACCCAGCAGGCTTTCATGCTGGACATGGGACTAGAACTCCTGGTCACAGGAGTTATAACAACTGAATTGGTTTTAAAGTACTTACTGGTAAATGGTGGGAAGTGCTGTTATGACAAACCTTCCACTTAGTCCTATATAAAGATCCAGAGAGAAAATGAGTTCGTTATGGTAGATGTATTTCAAGGTAATCAGTCACAAATACATTAACTTTGCTCAAATTAAGTTTCCTCATTTTAATTATGCATACAATTGCAGGTGACTTTTTTAAAGAGACAAAGGTTACAAGTAACATTATTGAAGACCACACCACCCCATCCCATCCCCATCATCCTATAAACAATCTATTACCATACCCAGAACTGGATAAGTAAAAACCATCTGTTTCTTATATATTATATTATTTTTATGAAAAATTCAACAGGCAGACAAAAATGGAACTGGTCAGAACTTTCCAGAGGATAAAATTGTTTCACTTTTCAAACATGTTATCAGCCATTACCCTATTCAGCTCATAATAAAGCTATTGAAGTACTACTGTATATTCTGTTACCAAGCTATTACATTATTCCATTTTCCCAGGACATATCATGTTTTTTTTTTAAAGTTGGAACAATAGCAGCACACATAATGTTTCAGCAAATCAACAGTTGTTATTGTTTCTATATGACATATAAAATTGGGAGTTCCTAATTCCATGTAATTTGCACCAGGCAACAGAGGAATAATTCTGAATGCAAAACTTTCCACATATAACTCTCACTACTAAAATGATATATCTTATTAAAGACTTTTGTTCCAAAAAACTTTCCTCATCAGTTTGTCAACTAATTAGATGGTTCAGAGAGATAAAGTAGAGAATTCATAATCCTATTTTATTTACCCTCAGTGCAGGCATGCTAGTAGTCCAAACTGACTCCTGAAAGAGTTTACAAAATTAATTTACTTCTCACTAGGAAATTCCCAAAAAGTTTCTGAAGAATTATCAGCATCCTCAGAACACAGTGTGAAGCTATCTGATGGAAAAAGCCTGAGGCTACGTACAATTGCATTATGAATACACTTAATGTAAGTTGCCTACAATTGGCACCAGAAAAGATGGGCAGCATATAAAGGTAAAGATTTTGCCTATCCAGTTGAGTCCAACTCTAGGGGGGGTGCTGCTTATCTCTGTTTCTTAGCCCAGGGAGCCAACACTGTCCAAAGACACTTCCATGGTAATGCCAAGGCACGCTGAATGCTGTTACCTTCCTACTGAAGTGGTATCTATTTATCTACTTGCATTTGCATGCTTTTGACCTGCTAGGTTGGCAGGAGTTGGGGCAAGTAATTGGAGCTCACCACACTGCATAGCATTTGGGTCTTAAACTCAGGTAAGCTAAACATCTTTAACTGCTGAGTCATTGCATCCCTATGGACAGCATATAGGTTGAATAAATAAATAATAAATAAAAGTATTGAAGGCAAATTTCAGGTTGGAGAAAAACCTTGCAACTATTATTATTATTATTATTATTATTATTATTATATTATTATTATTATTATTATTATTATTATTATTATTATTATTATTATTATTATTATTATTATTATTATTATATGGCATTGTTACATTAACCAGGAGACTACAGTGCTAATGCATAGTAGTGGTTTGACTGCCTATTTACCAGCTCTTATCAGATAAATGCTTGCACACTTCCCATGGTGCACCACCACAGGAGGGCAAGCTGGCTTCACAACAGAAAGATGAGTGGCTTTTCCTGCAGCAGCATCTGAGTCCCCCTCCCTCCTCTGGAATTGCTTCACAAATGGGAAGGAAGGTTCAGAGAAAGCAGAAATCTGAGTGACTGCACTGACTGCCTCAACTCATCTCCGACCAAATAACATCTCCCACTATTTATCTACTCCTATAGAATATCCCTTTGAACTGCAAGATGGGCAAAAGCTGAGGCAACTAATGGGAGTTTACTCCTCCACGCACTGCTAGGGCTTAAACCAATGCAGCAGAGACCATCTCCAGCGTCATTAAGCCACTGAGCCACCGCGCCTCAGACTTGCAACTGTGCATAACTTACTCTAAAATAATAAAACATGCTTTACATTATTCAATTCACATTGGAAAACTTACCTGGCTGCTCTGTTACATCTACTTTGGCAATGTTCACTTCAAGATCCTCGCTCCATTCGGCAAAACTGTCCCATTCTGGCTGTAAATTCTGACAGGCAGGACACCAAGGAGCATAGCTGAAAAATAAATGCTATGTAACCAACTGTTATACAGAGAAAAAAAACCTTTTCTTTCTTATCTGAGAATAAAAACTACAGGTATTTTGGGGTATATACTTGCTATATATTTCTAATATGATTTATGGAAACTGTAGTTCCTACCATCTGACTATGATAATAGAGCAAAAATGGTTACAGTATAAGAAATATTCAAGATTAAAAGGCATAATTTTAAGGGAAGAAGTTATGCCCTGCACACAAAATCTTCCTACTTTGTTCTTTGGTATATCTAATTCAATGAATATAAAGTTGTGATAGCTAAAAAAGCCTCTTTGCTCAAGAATTTCAACAGAGGTAATATTCTGAAGTAAACAAACCATTGAGGTTCTCACTCAGAAATACAAAGCAGCTTGCAGTCATAAAATCTTGATCAGCTTCACTGGATTCTATGACATGCCTTGCAGGGCTGTTTATTACATTATCTTCCTTCATATGACAATTCATTAACCTTATTAAAATAATTCAGTAATAGGAGGCATAATGCTCTTGAATACTCATGGAGTATTTCAACAACCAAGTACTAGAGATGTATACAACATTCTGTACATTAACTGTTTCAAGCACAAAACAGTTTTAGGTGATTTGTGCCAAATCAAAAAACTCATATTTTGGTCCATGCATGGAACAAATGATCTGTTTTGCCTGCAGTCACAAACCATTGGGAGTTGGGGAGGGGGAAGCACATACAGTGGTGCTGATGGGAAGCAGGGACTCCTGTTCTTAATTGCCTAGACTGGAAGCACAGGTCAGTACATCGGCAGTGGCTGAGTTGAGGGAGAAAAATGTGATATATTGCACTAAACAAAGCATGGGGAAAACAGGGCATTTAGGGTTTAACACACTGAAAGACACCAGTCTTGGCCTACTCATTTTTTGTTTCATTCAAAAATTGGAACTATGTGCTTCTGCTTTCACTTCCGCAGAACAGTGGCTGGCTTGAAACAGCAGAGTTCCTCTCACTCAGACATAGTAGGCAGAAACTCCCCTCCCCCAAAGAATTACCAAATCAAGGGTACAAAATTCCCCTTGACCCACATCTGTCAACTTTGGTTACTTTAAGATCCATGGACGTCTATTCCCAGAATTCCCCAAGCAACATGCATACATATGCATGTAAGCCGGCTGGGGATTCTGAGAGTTGAGGTCCACCCATCTTAAAGTAACCAAGATTGACAAACACTTCTCATGATCATTAGATAGATAACCCCAAAGAGGAGATAGGAGGATCAGAACATCCTGTTCCCCTGGTGAACGAGAGAAACAGAGCGAAGGAGACTAGCGAACGGTGGAGCGGAGTAGCCCTGAGCAGCTCTCCTTTCTTGAGGGCTGGACTAGATGAACCCTTGAGGTCCCCTCCCAATCCCACGATTCTGGGAAAAGAGCTGCTTCTCCGCCCTCGAGGACTCACAATTCCACCATCCACTCGCCCTGCAGCAGTTCTTGCCACGCTCCGTCAGTCAGTACTTTGACTTGATTCCTCCCGGCCAAAGCGAGACCCGGCGCTATAAGCAGCAGCATCGAGGCGAGCGCTATCCGGGCAGACCTCGCTGAGAAAGCACGGAGAGGAATAACGACCGCCATCATCTTGGACTATTTCCGTCTTAGCAGAGTGCCAGGAAACCCAATCAGAAAGGATGCCGGGAAAAGGGGCGACTCATCCCTGGGAAGCGACCAGGCGCGCGTGCGTTTCCTCGCTTCCGCCGCCCGTGGTTGTGGTGGTCCTGCCTCCCGCCCCTAATTGATATGTAGAACAGCGAACCAATCACAGCTTGCCTCGGTTCTTTCGCCCCGCTCTCGGCCTCTCCCTTATGCTTCCCCTGAGTGGGAGCGGCCTTCACAGTTTGACAGAGTCAATGTTACTCTTTCGCCGTCTTTTCAAGGCGACCGAGCTGCAGAACCAGATTAAAATGATTAAAGAACTGCTATGACGAGTCACTTTTTTCTTTTTAAAGGAATATATTATAAAACACAACATGTTTTTAGAAATAATCTTTCCCGTAATTTTCCCTTTATTTAAATGGGTAGGCATGACATTTCTTCATCGGTGGATAGGGTATTTTTGCTTGGTTATGGCTAATGAAATGGAATGACTTCAGAATCCTCCCGAATTCCTTTTCCAAATTCCTTCTCCCAAGTGTAAGTGGGACCTTAACTTGACTGAAGGATCCTAATGTTCCCCAGAATACAGTATTTCAAAAACCTCTGATTCGAATTAACAGCAATCTCCTGATTATCCTGGCTTGAGATAGATGATATTCAACCCGATGTATTTGGAATGTTAAAAGTTCAGGGAGGCAGCTTTCTGCTTCGTATCACATCACCACTCTTTCAGTCTAATGAGAGGATAAATGGAACATAGCAAGATATGAGTAAGTTGGATGAAGAACTATACACCTCTACAGGTTGTCCTTGCTTAGTGATTGCCTCCTACATGGATCATTCACAGTTATGACAGTGACAAAAAAGTAATTTGGAACCAATCCTTGCATTTACGACCTTCATAAGTATATAAAGCAAAGGAAAGCTAAAATAAGATCATAAACATAGTCATGGTTTGACTTAGTGACCACTTCTCTTAACTGAGTTGCTAATTCCGGATGTGGTTGTGACACGAAGACTACGTGTAAGGGAGCAGAACTACTTAACTTGTTTTATTGCATCCGTCTTTACACAAAGGGAAAAAACAGTGCAATCTATCAAAACATACCGTAAAAAACAGATTAGAAACACAAGTTAAAATAGGCAAGACAATGGTAAGTGAACACCTATCCACCCTAGACAAGTTCAAATCACCAGGACCTGATGGATTATACCCCAAGGTTCTGAAGGAATTGGCAGACATAATCAAGCAACGAATCAGCGAACACCTAGAAGCAAACAAAGTTATAACCAAAAGACAACATGTGTTTGTCAAAAACACATCATGCCAGACAAATCTTATTGCATTCTTTGACCAGGTGACAAAACTAGTGGACCAGAGGAATGCTGTGGATATAATTTACTTGGACTTCAGTAAGGCATTTGATAAAGTAGACCACAACCTACTACAGTGGTGGCAAACCTTTTAGAGACCGAGTGTCCAAACTGCAACCCAAAACCCACTTATGCATCGCCAGGTGCCGGGTGGGCCTGGCCACCGAGCTGTCGGCTTGTGCTCACTTGCTCGCTGTCTACTCCGACTTGTGCTCGCTTTCTCGCTGTCTGCAGCAAATGCTGCTTCCGCCGAAGGTTGCTCCTTTTATAGCCTCTCACCTATTCCCAGACTGTGTATGCGCGGAGAGGAGGGAACAGCTCGGCCCAGCAATGGCTCACATGCTACCAGAGACGGCTCCGTGTGCTGCCTGTGGCACGCATGCCATAGGTTCGCCACCACAGCCATAGGTTCATCTGTCTATCACAGATTCCCCTATGACAGTGATGGCGAACCTTTTAGAGACCGAGTGCCCAAATTGCAACCCAAAACCCACTTATTTATTGCCGGGTGCCAGGTGGGCATAGCCCACTGGATGGGCATGGCTGTGGTGGTCATGGCAGATTGGGTGGGTGTGGCCAAGGTGGGCATGGTCATCTCAATGTTGCTCGTGGGGAGGGATGCCTGTGGGGGTGGGCAGGGTTGGGGGAGATCCAGAGGGTCTCTGGCAGGTGGGGCGGTAGACAGGAGGCTCGTCCTACGGGGTGAGGTGAGGCAGGGTAGGAGTGTCATTGCCATGGGGCAAGGCAAGGGCCGGGGTGGTTGCTGCCTGACACCATCGGCCCCCGCACATAGAGGCCAGCGAGCACATGGGGGCCGACGGTGTCCGTCAGCAGCCACAGCTTGCTGGCCCCTCGACCGGCGCACTCTGGGACTCCACAGCCCACTGCTAGCAGTTCAAAGAAGCCACCTCTGAGCTGAATGGCCAGTCGATGGCTGAGGAGGCGATGCAGTGGGTTGTACCCGGGAAAAGGAGAGCATGCAAGACCAGGAAGGACAGGACGGGAGGGAGGGAAACCAGCCGTGCCAGGATGCATCTGGCCATGTGAGACCTTGGCGAGTTAGCAGCAGGCTGGTTGAAGAGAGATGGTTGCCATCTCCCGGGCATGGCGCATGTGCCCACAGAGAGGGCTCTGAGTGCTGCTTCTGGCACGCATGCTATAGGTTCGCCACCACTGACCTACTACTTGACAAGATAGAAAAATGTGGGTTAGACAGCATCACCACCTGATGGATTTGTAGCTGGTTGACTGGCCATACTAAGTGTGTGGTCCTCAATGGAACTGCATCTACATGGAGGGAAGTGTGTAGTGGGGTGCCCCAGGGCTCTCTTCTTGGCCCAGTGCTCTTCAACATCTTCATCAATGATTTGGATAAGGGGATAGATGGGGAAATCATCAAATTTGCAGATGACACTAAGCTGGTAGAAATAGCCAACATGTTCGCTTGTCTCCTTTGCTCTGTTTCACTCGTCCACCAGGGGAACAAGCCAACACTTCAGAAGATAGGCTTAAGATACAGAAGGATCTTGAAAGACTTGAACATTGGACGCTAACAAAATGAAATTCAGGGATGAAAAAAGTAAGGTTCTACATTTAGGCAAGAAAAACCAAATGCACAGGTACAGTATAGGTGTAGTAGTAACTGTAAGAGGGATCTCGGAGTTCTAGTGGACTGTCATTTAAATATGAGCCAGCAGTGTGCTGCAGCTGCCAAAAAAGCCAACACAGTGCTAGGCTGCATTAACAGGGATAGAATCAAGATCATGTGAGGTTTTAATAACACTTTACAATGCCTTGGTAAGGCAACACTTGAAATACTCCATCCAGTTTTGGTCATCACAATGTAAAAAAAAAATGTTGAGACTCTAGAAAGAGTACAGAGAAGAGCAACAAAGATGATTAGGGGACTGGAGGCTAAAACATAAAGAATGGTTGCTGGAATTGGGTATGTCTAGTTTAATGAAGAGAAGGACGAGGGGTGACATGATAGCAGTGTTTCAATATCTCAGGGGTTGCCACAAAGAAGAGGGAGTCAAGCTATTCACCAAAGCTCCTGAAGGCAGGACAAGAAACAATGGATGGAAATTAACCAAAGAGAGAAGCAACCTAGAACTAAGGAGAAATTTCCTGACAGTTAGAACAATTAATCAGTGGAACAACCTGTCTCCAGAAGTTGTGAATGCTCCAACATTGAAGTTTTAAAGAAAAGATTGGACAACCATTCGTCTGAAATGGTATATAGGGTTTCCTGTCTGAGCAGGGGGTTGGACTAGAAGACTTCCAAGATCCCTTCCAACTCTATTATTGTTATGGGCACTCCACCCAAAATATCTAAGTAAAGTTTATCTTCAGAGGCTGAGTTTGTCATGGCAGCTAGGAGAGTTTATCATGGAGAAATACAGATGGTCCTCAATTTATAACAGTTTATTTAGTATTCATTTGAAGTTACAACAGCACTGAAAAGTGACTTATGATCATTTTTCACACTTAACTTACAACCATTGCAGCATCCCCACAGTCATGTGATCAAAATTCAGACACTTGGCAACTGGTATGTATTTCTGAATGTTGGACTGTCCTGAAGTCATATGATCACATTTTATGACCTTCTGACAAGCAAAGTCAATGGGGAAATTAAATTCACTTAACAACTGTGTTACCAACTTAACAACTGCAGTGATTCACTGAATAACTCTGCCAAGAAAGGTCGTAAAATGGGGCAAAATTCACTTAACTCTCTTATCAACAGAAATGTTGGGTTCAATTGTCCAGCATTCAACTCTTGAAAGAGATCATGTTTTACTTTCCACCGAAAACAAGACCCTACATCAAAGTACATAGATTTTTAATAAAAAAATCTTTAAGAAAAAAAAACAAGACGACTCTATTTAATAAGTGGGTTTAAACACATTTAGTTTATAAATTATTGGATAAAAGATTATACATAAAAAAGATTAGTTTAATATACGTTTTAATTTTTTCGAACAATATTTTTTTTTCTATTTTAAGGGGCATGTGTTTCATTTACATTCCTTATTAAGCATTTTTAATCCATAATGAAGCCAAATATTTAGAAAAG
Source organism: Protobothrops mucrosquamatus (assembly GCF_001527695.2). NCBI lineage: Eukaryota > Metazoa > Chordata > Lepidosauria > Squamata > Viperidae > Protobothrops > Protobothrops mucrosquamatus. The sequence continues at coordinate 228,908 of NW_015387099.1, forward strand.
TCAATATGTGTAATATCTAATATAGGACCATTCCTTTCACTTTCCAGTTGCACTTGTAAAGGTTTTTGTATAGACTCATCTGTCACACCCATTTGTATTGTCTCCAGTGTTTTGAATTTTTCTAGACATTCTCTTGCTTTCTGCATATAATTCAGTTAAAACCTATGCTGTTTGAAAGTAAAAAACATTCTGCCAGTCTGGTCCATCAAAATGGATTATTTTTCTGATAAGTCTATCAGTCAGAAAGAAGTAGTTTTCTTTGATGCAGTATTTTAATCATAATTTCTTTAAGCACAATTGCATCTGTATTATCAACCTTCAATCTTGCATTAAAATGCTTCTGCAGAACTTGGTCTCTTCTTCCTAACAAAATGCACCAGGACATCCTTTCCTAATTTTGCAGATTCTGTGAACTTTGTCATTTTTTGCCTCTGTATCCTCTTCATTTTTTCATCTCTCCATTTATAACTTTTTAAAAATTCTTTATCATTAATTTGTTTTACATGTCTGGTCACTTTTCTCTTCCAAAGCTGTCAATTTAGTATTAAATGATTCAGAGAACCCTTTGAGTAAATCCTCAAACATTTTCTGAAGCAATTTTGGTGTAATTCCTCTTTCCACAAGTTGTGCAACCAATCCCCTCCTCCATTCTCCTATATTTCCTGCTCATTTGGTACCGTAAAATTGTAGTTCTAATTTTGTAATCCACAAACGAAAGTGTCTCAGTTACAAGAGGGAAGGGCAGGCTTCCCCCGGCCTTTTTTTGTTTTGCCTTTCTGCATCTTTGATACATTCATCTAAAAATGGCACTCCATCGTTGCAGTCACTGTCACAATCTGGCTCACATTATCTTTATTCTGTAAAATCTACCAATTGTCTATGCTCTTTAATGCTAAACAAATAACAGTCTCGTGAAAGTCAGGTCTATTTGCCTATTTAATTCCAATACTTTTAAAAGCACTTTCAACAAATTTAATATTTCAAAGTTATTGTCCATTTATCTATTTTGAACTTTTGATATCAAATTCCTTTTTGCTGAAAATTTAAATCCTTTTTATCCTCCCCCTCCTCCTTTATCCAGAAGAATGTTGACTCATTAACTGGTTTTCTTTTATTCTGCCTATAACAAGGACAAGTATAGAAAGTGGAAAGAGGGGCACATAACTAAGTCAGAATATCAGCAAATAGCCTGAGCCTGCAAAGATGAAGTGAGGAAAGCCAAGGCTCAAAATGAACTAAGGCTTGCGACCAAAGTCAAAAATAACAAGAAAAGCTTCTTTCAACATGTAAAAAACAAGAAAAAAGTGGGTGAAAGTGGCAAGAAGGTGACAAGCAACAGGAAGAAAGCAGAACTATTTAACTCAGTTTTTGCATGTGTTTACACAAAGGGAAAAAACAGACCAACCTATCAAAAATAGTGCCATAAAAAACAGAACAGAAACACAAGTTAAGATAGGCAAGAAAATGGTAAGTGAGCACCTGTCCAGCCTAGACGAGTACAAATCGCCAGGACCAGATGGATTACACCCCAAGGTTCTCAAGGAACTGGCAGATGTGATTTCAGAACCACTGAACTATATTTTTCAAAGATCGTGGAGCACAGGGGAACTACCAAAGGACTGGAAAAGAGCTGATGTAGTTCCCATCTTCCAAAAAGGAAAAAAAATGGATCCAGGAAATTACAGACCTTTCAGCCTGACCTCAATACCTGGGAAGATCCTGGAAAAGATAATAAAACAACGAATCAGCGAACACCTAGAGGCAAACAAAGTCATTACTAAAAGCCAACATGGGTTTGTCAAAAATAGATCATGCCAGACAAATCTTATTGCATTCTTTGACCAAGTGACAAAATTAGTGGATCAGAGGAATGCTGTGGACATAATTTACTTGGACTTCAGTAAGGCATTTGATAAAGTAGACCACAACCTACTACTTGACAAGATAGAAAAATGTGGGGTAGACAGCATCACCACCAGATGGATTCGTAGCTGGCTGACCGGCCGTACTCAGCGAGTGGTCCTCAATGGAACCACATCTACATGGAGGGAAGTGTGTACTGGGGTGCCCCAAGGCTCTGTTCTGGGCCCAGTGCTCTTCAACATCTTCATCAACTATTTGGACGAGGGGATAGATGGGGAACTCATCAAATTTGCAGACGACACCAAGCTGGCAGGAATAGCCA